>NC_048301.1:102518346-102599749 GCF_013100865.1 Trachemys scripta elegans | reverse complement strand
CTGTTTGTTTCTGGAAAAGTTCAGTGGAGAGAAAAATATGCTACACAGCCACAAACAGGTAATTAAGTCAACCACAGATAAAGTCAAAGGCTTTCTTTAAAAAGGTATTCAGGGAACAGTAACTGGCTCTTTGTTCCTTCTATGTTAGACTACTGATCCTAAATCACTCAGCACAACCTTTTGTGGGAAATACTGTGTATATCTGGTAGATTTAAAAAAGTTAGCTACAGTCAGCACTTAATTATTGAGACTGGAATACTGATTAACTTGTGATATTAACAGTAGTAATCCCATCTCCTTTTGAGTCTTCTAAAAGTGTGTTACAAAACTGTAAAAAGGGCTTGAATGTTAAAACTCTTGAGCATGAAAAATTGTAAATAAAGTTCACCAAATTTTAAGGTCATTTTATGTGGACATAGTTGTTATGGTTTAATTAACTATATTTAAGAACTTAAGAATGGCCATATTGGGTCAGACCAATGGTCCATCTAGCCCAGCATCCTGACTTCCAACAGTGACTGTTGCCAGATGCTTCAGAAGAAATGAACAGAACAGGGCAATTAATCAAGTGATCCATCCCCTGTCATCAAATCCCAGCTTCTGGTAGTCCGAGGTTTAGGGACACCCAAAGCATGGGGTTGCACCTTGGCAAGTAGCCATTGGTGGACCTATCCTCCATGAACTTATCTCATTCTTTTTTTAACCCAGCTATACTTTTGGCACATATCCCCTGGCAACAAGTTTCACAGGCTGACTCTGCATTATGTGAAGAATTACTCGTTTATATTTGTTTTAAATCTGTTGCCTGTTAATTTCATTGGGTGAGCCCTGATACTTGTGTTATGTGAAGAGATAAATAACTATTCCTTATTCACTTTCTCCATACCATTCATGATTTTATAGATCTCGCTCATATCCTGTCTTAGTCATCTCTTTTCTAAATTGAACACTCCCAGTCTTTTTAATCTCTCCTCATATGGATGCTGTTCCACAACCATAATCATTTTTGTTGCCCTTCTCCATTTCCAATCCTGATGTACCCTTTTTGAGATGGGGTGACCAGAACTACATGCAATATTCAAGGTTTGGCCATTCCATGGATTTATATAGTGGCATTCTGATATTTTCTATTTCATCTATCTCTTTCCTAATGGTTCCTAACATGTTAGGTTTTTTTAACTGCCGCTGCACATTGAGCAGATATTTTCAGAAAACTATCCATGATGATGCTAAGATCTCTTTCTTGAGCAGTAATAGCTAATTTACACCCCATAATTTTGTATATATAGTTGGGATTATGTTTTCCAATGTGCATTACTTTGCATTCATCAATATTGAATGCCATTTTGTTGCCCAGTCACTCTTTCATTACATTCATGAATAATATAATTTTTACAAATTTGGCAACACCTCTTAACTATAGTTTCCAAAAAGATTACTCATGTTGTAAACTGGTGTATAATATGCATCGACATTGCAAAGCTGTCTTCTTTTATTAAAATTGTACAATATTTATATGTAAAAGATCACTGAATTGAGAAAACTGTAGGAACTGCTGTTTCAGATCTGGAATAAATGAGTGAATTGAATGAAACTGTTTAGGGTGGTAATGTATATTTACAATAAATGCTATTGCAAAAATAATCTTTTTAAGACAGAGACTGAGTAAAAGTTGCTAGAGGTAAATGTAGCTGGATCTGACTCTGGAGTGGCCACTCGTTGTTTTTATAAATATAATAAGGAGTCCGGTGGCACCTTAAAGACTAACAGATTTATTTGGGCATCAGCTTTCATGGGTAAAAAGCCTCACTTCTTCAGATGCATGGAGTGAAAATTATCTGAAGAAGTGAGGCTTTTTACCCATGAAAGCTGATGCCCAAATAAATCTGTTAGTCTTTAAGGTGCCACCGGACTCCTTATTATATTTATAAAAACAACGAGTGGCCACTCCAGAGTCAGATCCAGCTACATTTACCTCTAGCAACTTTTACTCAGTCTCTGTCTTAAAAAGATTATTTTTGCAATAGCATTTATTGTAAATATACATTACCACCCTAAACAGTTTCATTCAATTCACTCATTTATTCCAGATCTGAAACAGCAGTTCCTACAGTTTTCTCAATTCAGTGATCTTTTACATATAAATATTGTACAATTTTAATAAAAGAAGACAGCTTTGCAATGTCGATGCATATTATACACCAGTTTACAACATGAGTAATCTTTTTGGAAACTATAGTTAAGAGGTGTTGCCAAATTTGTAAAAATTATATTATTCATGAATGTAATGAAAGAGTGACTGGGCAACAAAATGGCATTCAATATTGATGAATGCAAAGTAATGCACATTGGAAAACATAATCCCAACTATATATACAAAATTATGGGGTGTAAATTAGCTATTACTGCTCAAGAAAGAGATCTTAGCATCATCATGGATAGTTTTCTGAAAATATCTGCTCAATGTGCAGCGGCAGTTAAAAAAACCTAACATGTTAGGAACCATTAGGAAAGAGATAGATGAAATAGAAAATATCAGAATGCCACTATATAAATCCATGGAATGGCCAAACCTTGAATATTGCATGTAGTTCTGGTCACCCCATCTCAAAAAGGGTACATCAGGATTGGAAATGGAGAAGGGCAACAAAAATGATTATGGTTGTGGAACAGCATCCATATGAGGAGAGATTAAAAAGACTGGGAGTGTTCAATTTAGAAAAGAGATGACTAAGACAGGATATGAGCGAGATCTATAAAATCATGAATGGTATGGAGAAAGTGAATAAGGAATAGTTATTTATCTCTTCACATAACACAAGTATCAGGGCTCACCCAATGAAATTAACAGGCAACAGATTTAAAACAAATATAAACGAGTAATTCTTCACATAATGCAGAGTCAGCCTGTGAAACTTGTTGCCAGGGGATATGTGCCAAAAGTATAGCTGGGTTAAAAAAAGAATGAGATAAGTTCATGGAGGATAGGTCCACCAATGGCTACTTGCCAAGGTGCAACCCCATGCTTTGGGTGTCCCTAAACCTCGGACTACCAGAAGCTGGGATTTGATGACAGGGGATGGATCACTTGATTAATTGCCCTGTTCTGTTCATTTCTTCTGAAGCATCTGGCAACAGTCACTGTTGGAAGTCAGGATGCTGGGCTAGATGGACCATTGGTCTGACCCAATATGGCCATTCTTAAGTTCTTAAATATAGTTAATTAAACCATAACAACTATGTCCACATAAAATGACCTTAAAATTTGGTGAACTTTATTTACAATTTTTCATGCTCAAGAGTTTTAACATTCAAGCCCTTTTTACAGTTTTGTAACACACTTTTAGAAGACTCAAAAGGAGATGGGATTACTACTGTTAATATCACAAGTTAATCAGTATTCCAGTCTCAATAATTAAGTGCTGACTGTAGCTAACTTTTTTAAATCTACCAGATATACACAGTATTTCCCACAAAAGGTTGTGCTGAGTGATTTAGGATCAGTAGTCTAACATAGAAGGAACAAAGAGCCAGTTACTGTTCCCTGAATACCTTTTTAAAGAAAGCCTTTGACTTTATCTGTGGTTGACTTAATTACCTGTTTGTGGCTGTGTAGCATATTTTTCTCTCCACTGAACTTTTCCAGAAACAAACAGAGGAGAGAAAGAGGAGAAAGGTTCCCAGAAGGGAATCTGGTTCTGATTAAAGGGTGTAAAATGGGATTTTTTTTCCCCTAATCAAAGACAGAAAAGCATGCAAAGTAATAAGGGAAATTGCACTTCAGCAGCAAGCTGAATAGGATAGTATTCTGTTGCCAAAGTAAAACACATACAAAAATTAGCATTAATTTATTAAAATCTAATTTAATATTGCAATTAGCTAACTGTTTTGCTTTAGTAACAAAGGGTCCAGATCCATTCACTGTGGGACATAGCTCAGTTCCCACTGAATTGATGACATTCTGCATGCTGTAAGATTATGTTCTAAAGGCTGAAGAAGCCCATTTTCCCCAGAACTTCTAAATGTATCCAATCACTGTTAATAAGAGGTTTTCAACCTACAGTTTATCTGTTTCCCTTGATGAAACTATTGACATTCTGCTGCTATGGCTGCAACAGGGAATAGGGAAAGTCTTTTAATGCTGCTAGAAGGGTTTGAAGTACAAAAAGGAAGTTTATAGACTCCAAATTTGAACTAAATTAAATTTACTTTCATTTAATTATGCTTACACTATATCATGTGTTTGAAATCGGTTTGTCAGTCTTCTTAAAGAATCATCAGATCCAACAAAATGTTTCAGGTGCACCGACTGATAGTACCCCAGTGAACAAAGTATTTCACGGTACTCAAATTATATAAATTTTCCAAGGCTGGCAGCATTTGTGGAAAGCAATGATAATATTCTTCCTTATGCACTGCTCATTAATCCTTGAAGTACTACCTTGTATGAAATGTTGCTAAAGACCATCAATTCAGTATGCTTAGTGGAAGAAATATAAAATGTGAACTTTTTCAGCACACATTATTGATTCAATTTTCAAAAAAAAAAATCTATTTTCTTCTACAGTGCCCATTAACTTGCACCTTCTAAAATCTTAGTTTGACATGGCTAGCTAGATTGGCAATGTGCTAAGGAAATGCAGCAGGATTCCCCATCATTTCAGATTAGAAACACAACCAGAAATGTTTCAGAGTGGTAGCCGTGTTAGTCTGTATCAACAAAAAGAATGAGGAGTACTTGTGGCACCTTAGAGACTAACAAATGTATTTGAGCATAAGCTTTTGTGGGCTAAAACAACTTTTGTAGTGATAATCAGGATGGCCCATTTCCAACAGTTGACAAGAAGGTGTGAGTAACAGTGTGTGTGTGTGTGGGGGGGGGAATTAGCATGGGGAGAAATAGTACTCATAAATGCTATTTTAAGGATGTCTAACATTTAAGCACATTAGTCGATGTACCTGTTCTCTTCCTGATACGGTTCATGCACAATTCCTCTCTCCCCCTCCCCCCCATCAACTAATCTTTCGATAAATCATAAAGGCAAAGGACCATCCACGGGTAAAGACAACCAGAGCTCACTTTATGCCTGTGAGAGCACAACTTGTCTAACACAGTTAGCTGCCACAGACAGACAAGAAAACTGAGTTCCTCTCCCAGATCGGGAGAACATGATGGAATATAAGCGCTGCCCAAGTTCTGAGCGGGTGGACTCCCTCCTCTTGCACCTGAATAGCTAACTTGTAGCCCGAGCTGCAGCTGTGCACTAGCACGCCCTGCACAGAAGGTCTCCCCCAGGTGAGTGGCTGCGCCTCGCCTACCTGCCTTGCCGGCGCAGCGGGATCTCCTTTCCGCGGCCCTGCACGGCTGCCGTTCCTGGGGAAGAGAAGAACAAGGCTGGGTCTGTTCGGCGGAGGTAATCCGCACCTTTACTACTCAGGCGTAACCGTCACACAGCGAGTTTGCGCTTCAAACCTACACGGCTGCGGGCGGCGGCCGTTCTCAGGCTCCAAAGGCGACCCCGGGGGACTGCACCGATGTCCCTGCCACAGCGCCGCCACCAGCTCCCCGGGGGCTCCTCCAGCGCCTGAATCCACAGGCCCGGCCCGCCTAAGCCACTGAGCCCCCCGACGGCTGCCCAGCGTGAGGAGCGCACAGGTCAGATCACAGAGAGTCCAGCCTGTTCCCTGACTAGGGACTCCTCCTCTAGGGGCTTTTGTGACCTCCTCCCCCATCGCCATGCAAGACAGGGGAAGAATCCCATCTGCTCTTTAGACCAGGCTCCAGATGTCCCTGGAGGGGCAGCAGGGAGGGATGGAACGGGGTCCCCAAGGACCCCCCAGGGTAGCTGAAGCAGCTCTGGTGGGCGCAGAAGAAAAGACACCCAGGATGGGCGCCAATAGACCCATCGCAGCCCTTCCCCCCCCCATTAGAGGTGATAACGAGCCAATACATTGAAGCCTCTTACCTGGGGAGCAGAGGGTCCCCGCTTGGCGCGGGCTGCGCCCCGGCGCTCCATGCAGACGGGGCTGTAAGACAGTAGCCAGGGTTAGCTATGGGGCTGCTTCCCCCGAGCTCTAGCGCGGCCACTTTTCTCCCTGGCGCGAGGCTCCATCCCCTGCCTACCTACTGCGCGTACCCTGCGGGCCGCGTGCGCCCGGGGGCTGCCCTGCGGCTCCTCTCCCCCACCGGAGAAAGGCAGAGGGAAGTGCGCTAACCCAAGGGGTCGGGGGACGAAGCCACCCCCCTCCCAGCAGAGCGCCCCTCCTTTCCTGC
This sequence comes from Trachemys scripta elegans, assembly GCF_013100865.1. Taxonomy (NCBI): domain Eukaryota; kingdom Metazoa; phylum Chordata; order Testudines; family Emydidae; genus Trachemys; species Trachemys scripta. The sequence continues at coordinate 102,593,475 of NC_048301.1, read as the reverse complement.
GGCGCAGCTCACCTGGGGAGATCCAGACGCAGGAGAGCCCAACATAGAGAAGCCACTTGGGCTGGAAGTGGGGCCCCATCCGATTGGACTGAGCGGGAGGCTGAACTCCCCCGGAGAAGGAGGCAGGTGCTCTCCGGCGGAAAGCGACGTAGTGCCGGTCCGCCTGCTCCCCTACCTGCACGCTAGGCACATCTCAGCGCAACTGGGCGCACAGCCCTGAAGAGCGGGGCGGACAAGCCCTCGCTTGCTCTTCCTACGTCTGGCTTTTCTTTTTCCCCCTTGTCCCTTCTCCAACGCTCAGACCTCTCCGCAGTACCCCACGTCTGGGGCGCTGGGACTCCTCCTCTAATTACCATAATTCGGCCGCTATCAAAGGCCCCCAATTGGTCCCACCCCCTCCTTCCCTTCGGTGACTCCCTCACAATCACTTGAGACCTCAAGGGCAGTTCTAGTCTGCACAGTGACTCGGTAACAGGGGATTCTATCCTCATCCAGGGTCAGTGAATCCAGACTACATTGGTCTTGTTTACCAGTAAAACTACCTGATTTTGTTTTCTAACTCCCAGCCAGACAAACACACCTGGGGGGCTGAAAAATATTTTTTTCTGGCTTGTGCATTGTCAATAATAAAGAGTAATTTGAGTATGGGGGAGCTCATTCTCACATAATTTCATTGGCTGTACAGTTCTAACAGGACTAAAACATTTATTTTTGCTACCAAGGTCAGCAGATAAGATTTCAAACAATCATAGAGAAGTAAGAGTAGCTGGAAGGGAGTTAGAGAGGTCACCTAATCCAGCCCCCAAAATAATGGTGTTAGGGTTACATTGTAATATTACGTACTGTACACATTGGGGTGTCTAGAGCTGTGTAGGGGCATCTTCATTATTTAAATCAAAGACATAAAACAGTTGCATAAGATGTTTTTATATATCACTGTGACCATAACTGCACTGTATGAAAAGATTCAGAGAAGGGCAACAAAGATGATCAAGGGTATGGGATGGCTTCCATATGAGGGGAGACTAAAAAGATTAGGGCTGTCATCTTAGAAAAGAGACAACTAGGGGGGATATGGTAAGAGGTCTGTTAAATCAGGAATGGTGTGGAAAAAGTGAATAGAGCAGTGTTAGCTGAAATTGATAGCCAGCAGGTTTAACAAGAACAAGAGGAAGTACTGTGTCACACAGCTCAAATTACCCTGTGGAACTCATTGGCATGGGATGTTGTGATGGCCAAACATGTAACTGGGTTCAAAAAAAGAAATAAAGTTTGTGGTGGATAGGTCTATTAGCCACGATGGTCAGGAATGCAACCCCTTAAACCTCTGACTTCCAGAAGCCAGGAGGGAAAAATGGGTGGATCACTCCAACTTCCCTGTTGTGTATACTCCCTCTGCAGCTCTGGTACTGCACACTGTCAGGAGACAGGATACTGGGCTAGATGGAACATTGGTCTGACCTAGTATGGCAGTTCTTATGTTCTGAGATATTTTTCCATCTTCTATATGTTATTTTAAAACATTATGGGATGCTTTGGTTTCAGCAGTACAGAGGGAGACTTCACTAAATCTTTTCAGAAACTTCCTTGTATAAACAGTATCAGAGAGGGAGTATAGTCTAGTAGTCAAACAGGACTAGAAGTCCAGTGGTATAAATTCTCTTCTCCGTTCTGCTATAGACTTACTCTGTGACCCTCAGCACATCATTTAGGACCTGATTTTGCACCTGGAACCATGCAGATGCCAGGGCTTGGGCACTAGGAGTTCATGGCAGGAATTGGGGCTTTTAGGGCTTACTCCTGCTCCTATTGAAATTAATTATAGTTTTGCCACTGACTTCAATGGGAGCAGGAGTAGGCCCTTAGTTACACCTCCCAGAGGAAAGCAGAGTTTAAATTAATGAATACCTGTAAAGTACATCAAGATCCTCTGATTTGGCACTAGAGATACAAGCTACTGGAGAAGTGGAAAGTATTATTAAAGACAAATACATGGAAATATTAAAAGCTTCCGTGTTTTATGTTATGTCCATGATAAAAACTTCCATTCCTTACGTGCATGCGTTCAAGGGTTTCTATGTACCTTTGAAATTAGTAAAAACTTTAACTTGGTCATAGATATCCAATTGCAGGAGCAAAACCAACTAAACAACCCCAACAACCCACTCCAATATACACTACATGTTTATAAACGTATACTCTACATGTAACCATGAGCAATGAGGGTCCAAGCCTACAGCTGCACTGAATGCAGAATTCTGGGATAAGAATCTTACAGACAAATTGCAGGAGCTACTTAAAGGCCTTAATTAAACAAAAGCTTTGCCCTGAAGATCACCTGATACTAAAAAAGGGCAAAACAGCATAAATTAAAACGAGACAAAAGCTTTGAGTCTTACTTGGAAGGATATCACAATTGTACAGTATTCTGGCAAGCAGTGGGAAAGGCATTCCAGAATCACTGAGAATGGTGACTGAACGGAGATGTCTCTGCTGCCCATCCTTTGTAGATTACACCAGGGGTTGGTCAACTGTTCTAATCCTACTGATGTCAGATGCCATATGTAGAGGCAAGTACTGTACAAATAGAAGAACACATAGAGAAGTCTTTCTACAAGAGAGTCCAATCACCAGAGCTTTCCTTCATTTCACAGTAAGGACCTGTTGTACAGTCCTAACCCAAGCACAACTCCCATTGAAGGCAACAGCCATATCAGGACTACAAGATCAAATCCTGTCAGAGAGAAGACAGAAAAGTTACATGAAAAATTTTAACACTAGAATCCATCAAAAACGAATAGCTATTTCAGAAGAGATGGATTCAGGCAAAAGTAAATCATATTTGTATATACATGGCTAAGTAGTCAGATAAATCCACTATGAATAAAGGGTTGTGTTCAGGAAGCTTTCTATAAAGCTCACAGTTAAGAGAACTGATAACATATCAGTACATTATTCAAATACAAATATACCAGTTTCTCAGAAATATTTAAAAAAAAAGTAAAGAGAGAAAGATACAACAAGCATCTAGTTACTAAATGGCTACTTAAATCTGGAGCTGTTTAGTTCTGCCAAATTTAAAAGGCCAGTCTCAGGAAGGTATAATGGGAGGGGGGAAAGTTCCTAGAAGAGGGAAACCCCATACTAAAGAAAGAGAACAAACGTTGGGAATAAATGAAGATATGGTGGGTTTTGTGTTTTACTCATCAACCTCCAATTCCTCCTACCTAGATATGTGATAAATTCAGGAAAATGGTTTCTGCTGATGAATTTTCTTTCAGGTTATTCACATTTATTATCTGTTTCATGCTGAGAAATTCCTAATATTTCAGAAATACTTAGCAGTATCATAATTCTGAAATAAGAATGTAACCCTCTGCTGCCCTTCCCCTCTGCACCCTATAAGGGCATACAGCCACACAAAAAATTCAAAGAAGCTAGAGCTTGTCATGGCTAAACTCAAGCACCAGACCCAGCTGCTGAGAATTTAGAAGGATCTGCCACTATCACCTTCAAGCAATTGTCACCAGCTTCCAGCAAGTATTCCTCAGGGCTTAATAGAAGGATTACTTATGCTAGCATCAGTATAAAAGTTTCATAGCTGCAAATTTGTCACTAAACATCAAAGTGAGAGAGGGAGAAAGAGGTGCAGAGAGAACAGCGTATAGGTAGGGGTAGGCTGATATTAGTGACTTCCACAGCCTCTGGTAACCCTACTCCTTTTTCATTGTAAACTCACACTCCTGAGCTCCATCTCTCTCATTGCCTCTGTGTGGAAATACTTTTCACACCCACCTTCCCCTCTCTCCTACCTCTTTCTACTTCTCACTCCTCTCTTCTATCTTTCCCTCTTTCCTCTATCATTCCTCTTTTTGATCCCTTCTCTCTGTCTCCCTCCCTTCTTCTTTATTCTATCCCTCTTCCATCTGCTGTCCCCTCACTCCCCTTCATTCTTCAGGTTTGCATATCTTATAACAGAAGCTTTAGAGGCTGCCAGTGCCAGGTGAGAACTGTCTCAAATGAAAAGAGTCCTTTTCTGACTGCTTTAGGAAGTCTGTTAACAGTAAGTCATTAAAAAGATTTTTTTTCTCCCTTTGTAATTTGTCCCTGTGGATTGTATTTCTTGCTGCAACAAGTGTTTCATTTCTACTGAAATGATGGAATTCTTGATGAAAATATCAATCTCTAAACATTGGGGAGATTGAAAGTGAGAAAGACAGACATTAAAAGGTTTCTCCTCTTTAATTTCTACACAATTATTTCTGAATAATCCCAAACAGATATTTTAGGCTGTACACAGCCTTCAGTCCACGGCAGGACCCCTATTCACCATCTCCTCTTACTGGCCCACAAGGTATACTGACTTTGATTGTACTGAGATCAATGGGAATTATGAAAACAGATCAAAAGCAACAGGATCCAGCTGACACAGGCAAAATAGATAATGCATTCCATTTTGGGGACCAACTATAAAAGTATGCAAGGTTGTTTTTCACTGAAACCTTTCTACTGGTTGCAGGTTTCAGAGGGGTAGCCGTGTTAGTCTGTATCAGCAAAAACAATGAGGAGTCCTTGTGGCACCTTAGAGACTAACAAATTTATTTGGGCATAAGCTTTCGTGGGCTAGAACCCACTTCATCAGATGCATGGATTTGCATATGCTGTCTATTTATACCTACTGTATTTTCCACTCCATGCATCTGATGAAGTGGGTTCTAGCCCATGAAAGCTTATGCCCAAATAAATTTGTTAGTCTCTAAGGGTACGTCCAGACTACCCACCGTATCGGTGGGTAGCGATCGATTTATCAGGGATCGATATATCGCATATCATTAAGAAACGCAATATAGTGATCCCCGAACGTGCTCCCTGTCGACTCTGGAACTCCATCGTAGCGAGTGACGGTAGCGGAGTTGACGGGGGAGCCGCGGCCGTCAATCCCGCGCCGTGAGGACCCAAGGTAAATCAATCTAAGATACTTCAACTTCAGCTACACTATTCACATAGCTGAAGTTGCGTATCTTAGATCAATTCTCCCCCCACCCCCCCAGTGTAGACCAGCCCTAAGGTGCCACAAGGACTCTTCATTGTTTTTGCTTTCTACTGGTTGTAAGTAATAAGGGTTGCATTGTCTACCTTTTCCACTTTCTTAATGATCAAAAAACAACCTGTGAAACCATCAACAAGCCCATTTAGATGTCTGTGTGTGCTATATTTGTTATTAAGAAGGAATTTCTGCCCCAAAGCTAACAAGGAAAAAGAGTAGCATCAAATTTTAATATGGTTTATATTTGAAGTAATGTAACCTTCAGAACTATCACATAGCTTACCAGATCTCAAGCATGCTGTTTCAGAAAGAGAGAGAGAGAGAGAGAGAGAGAGAGAGAGTGTGTGTGTGTGTGTGTGTGTCAGACATGTCTTACCAGACCAGACCAATAGTACATCAACTGCATTATCCTGTCTCCAGTGAGTTCCATACCAGATGCTCCAGAGAAGGTATAAAATCTCCATAATACACCTAATGCTGCATTACCACTACTACAGGGAGGAAGCTCTTTCTGACTTCACTTGACCAATTTATTACCTGAAGCATGAAAAAAAAATAGCTATTTTATCTTTCAAACTTATATGTCTAATCCTCTTACAAAAAGATTTGCCTCCATAATATCTTGTAGCTGTGGATTCTGCAGATAAATTATACATTATGTCTAACTGGTCTTCTTGATACCTTTCATGTTATTTTATCTATGTAGGAGACAAGGGCAAGATAAGATCGTGCATTTTGTGCTTGGAAGAAGTAGCCTTTAAGTGCCCCTTAGTGTTGGAGTTGCTACAGGGAGAAGACAAGGGGTTTGTATGATGGAGTCACCTCTGCTCTAACAATGATTTCTGAAATGGTGCTGAATACAGTTTTCCCCTTGTCTACACTTAAAACTAAAACATCTTCAGCTGCTCCCCTTGCTGATGCAGTGTCAGTGCTGGGTAAATCTTTGTAGCATTGACAAGGCTTTGAGGACATTGGCACAGTCTAATGACATACAGAAGGAAGTAGATTTGGCTAGCATTGATCTACCAATAGGCAATTTGGCATTATCAGCGGGAAGGATTTAGGGCAATTTCTAAAGGAGTTGAGTAAAGGCATTGCCCACAGAATGAATTTGACTGATTCTCATTCCTTCCAGCTTGTGTATGGTGGTATCTGTTTTATCACATCTATATTTTTATGCAAAATGCTATTCTGTCTACAGGAGGAAGCAAGTAGGCTATAAGTTTTGTTCTCTTTGTATTTACATGTCAATCAGGAGTAGCTCTGTTACAGGGTTACCATACGTCCGTATTTTCCCAGACATGTCTGGCTTTTTAGACCTTAAATCGCCGTCTGGGAGGAATTTTTAAATATCTAAAAATGTCTGGGAAAATATGGACATATGGTAACCCTACTCTGTTAAAGTTATTGGAGTTAAACTGTTGTAGTGCCAGTGTAAGTGAGAAGAGAATAAACCCTAAATCTGGGTTTCGCAAACTTCATTGCACCATGACCCCCTTCTAACAACAAAAATTACTACATGACCCCAAGAGGAGGGACCAAAGCCTGAGCCCTGCTGCTCTGGGCAGTAGGGCCAAAGCCTAAACCCAAGGGCCTCATCTCTGGGTGGGGGGGCCTGTAACCTAAGCCCCGCCATCCAGGGCTGAAGCCTAAGCCCTGGGGCTTAGGCTTCAGCACCGGGCCGTGGGGCTCGGGCTTTGGTCCGGGCCCCAGCCAGTTTAACGCCAGCCCTGGAAACCCCCTTAAAATGGGGTGGCAACCCACACTTTGAGAACTGCTACTCTAAATGATACTAGCAAGGGAAATTACCCAAGATGAGATCAGCCTGAGAGGACTGAAGCAAATTTGGGTTAGGACACACTGGCCTGATTCTGATCCCAATTAGATAATGGAGCGATGCTGATTGGCAGAAGGCGGGGGGCAGGGGAAAAGACTGGTGCAAGCAAGATTGAAATGAGGCCTTGTGATCTCAGCTATACAGTGTTTAAAAATACTATCATAATTATTTCACTTTTAATTGACTTACTTTGTGTACGGTGTCACCTTTGAATGAGATGGAATTAAAATATATTGCATATCTATTTCTGCATTCTGCAATGAAAATGTCTGGCATGAAAGTTTTTGTACTGAAATACCATATTAATCACTTCTCTACTTAGAAGCTACTTGCCAGTGTGTTGCAATGCATGCTATCAGTTTACTTGGGAGTAGCTTTTCAAAAGTATTTAGGCACCCAAAGATGCACAGTGGCACCTAGTGGGATATATAAAGGTGCCTAAGCTGGTTAAGTATCTAATTCCCACTAAAATCATTTATCTGGCACAATCCCATGTTAATACCCTGGTCCTGCATACATGAGTAGTCTCATTGAAGGCACTGGGCCTGCTCATGTGACTAAAGTTAAGTATGAGAGAGACAAGATGGGTGAGTTAAAATCTTTTATTGAACCAACTTCTGTTGGTGGAAGGTACAAATTTTGAGCTACATAGAGCCTTTCTTCATGTTTGGAGAAGGAAGCAGAGTGCCTGAGCTAAATACAAGTTGGGACAGATTGTTAAGGAGAAGGGACAAGACATATTGGAGGCAGTCACTTCAAATGAAGCAAGCAATTGGGATCCCTGTATAGCTCGAAAACTTGTACCTTGCACCCGGTTCCTCCAGAGAAGTTGGTCCAATAAAGGATCTTACTCACCTCTCTTACTTTCTAGGACTAACAAAGATACAACCTGCAATAAAGTTAAGGATGTGCATTTTTTGTTTGTTTTGTTTCACCCCAGGTTTTGTCAGGGAGTATTCTCTAGTGCTTAGAGACCCTTCAACTCCTGTGCTTCCCAACCCTGGCCCTGGCCCTGGCCCAGTCCTCTTCCTTCTCCTCCCCATGCTCCAAATTCCTGTCTTAAACTCTGTCTTCAAGCTCCAGGTCTATCCTAATCTTCCTCTCACTTTGCCTGCCAGACTCCCTCTCGAGGATCCTCATCCAATCTCAACCTTACACCAAACTTTTCACCCCAGTCTCCCAGGTTCCTTAACCCAGGCTCCCCTGCTGCACCTCCAACTTCTCATCTTATCTCAGTCCTCTAGGGCTTCGAGTCCTAGTCTCCCCTGCCCAGCTCCTTGTCTGGTCTCTGTTTATCCTCACCCCTGGCTTCCAGGCTCTTCCACCCAGCCCCACCCACTCATGAAATCCCTGTTCCAGTCTCTCCACTCCAAGTTCTGTCTCATCTACTCCCTCCACCAGGTCCACTTCTTGTCCCTTCTGCATTCAATTCAGGCAGCTTTCTTCTCCACATTGGCTGGGTGCCAGCAGGGTACACGACAGATGTGGTACTGGGCATAGGACTGAGAGCAGCCTATCAGCTCCCACTAGCAGAGAGAAGTGCAGGGAAGTTCTTCTCAGCCCCTACTGCTGTGAGATGGTGCATGCTCAGTACAAGGAGAATCTTCACAGGATTTAGCCATCAAACTCCCAAAGGCTCTAATGAGCATGTGAGAACTGAGGTTTTCAAAAGCTTATAACTTGCCCTAATTTGAGTGACTTTTCATGGGAACAGTACAAGGTGAAACCTTTCTTGCTTAATGTAAAGTCCTTGCTCCAAAGCATGGAGGTGCTGGAGCATTTCAAACAGTTGTAAGGATTTTTTTTTAACTTGGACTAAACAGCGTATTTTCCACTAATCTCATTTTTGGAAACAGCTGAATTGTTTTATCTGAAACTTTAAAAATCAGCTTGAGGCACTGAAAATTACAGCATCAATTGTCCAAGTTTGGTAAACTTATAAGCAACTGAAAACAGGGTCTTATAGTGGAAAGTGTAAGGCAACTTTGACTATAAGCAGTGCCTCCAGTTCCATCTATAATATAAACTGCATCAAATATTTTGTCAACTCTTTGTGGGCATTTACTCTTCATTCAGCCGTGTGTTGGCTTTCATTAGGGTCACGCTCTTGTCTATGTTTCAGGAAAATACTATGTGTCTCTACTAAAGATCTGTGGATATATTGAATCTGTCATTCTTGTCCTCTTAAATATAATTAGTAAGAGTCCTAGATCCACATAGGGTGACCAGATGTCCCGATTTTATAGGGACAGTCCCGATTTTTGGGTCTTTTTCTTATATAGGCTCCTATTACCCCCCACCCCCTGTCCCGATTTTTCACATTTGCTGTCTGGTCACCCTAGATCCACATCCTCTGTAGTGCCTGTGTTTTGCTGGTGTAGTGAGGCAGAAGAGAGGGAGCCAGTTACAGGTTTTACCCCAGTCAGGTTTAAACTCAGACAACTTTTAACATCTCCAATAAATTATCTGCCAGCTACATACACACACTGGATGCAGAGGAGGTGGTACAGGAGCCAACTCTCTGACATGCGGTCAGTTTCCAACTCCATTTGTCCTTCCAAAATAATGCAAATTGAGCACAGTGGGGACCAGAATTTTGACCCTAGTCTTCCCTTGGTCTGCAACTTATTCCTGTTAGTACATATACTTTATAATTGCACAATTTATATGCATACAGCACATTTCATAATGTATAAGTATACAGTTTGTTTTTAACAAAATGTATTTTGGAGACCATCTAAGTTGAGTTTTTATTTATTTGCATTGCTGTTGTGCCCCAATCAGAATCCCACACCACCACCCCTGCTGTCCTGGTGGCTAACATATTTATTATAATGTAACTTCCCTGTAACATTGTTTTATAGAAATGCATAGTATTAGGTTATATTTATTAAGTAAATTAATGTGTATTGCTGAAAAAACATAAAAAATGTTTTTTTTTAAAGTGGGACCAGGTTGAAAGCAAAGGCTGCAGAGGTGAGGCTGCTATCATATCTGCCTCAATTCTTCCCATTGTTTTAAGGAATCACATCTGGGGCCTGATCCAAAGCCTGCTGAAATCAATGGAAAACTTGCTATTGACTTCAATGAGCCTCAAATTGCGTGCCTGACCATGGGCCCAGTCTTGCTTTTCTTTTCAGAAGCTCTAGGCCCCAGTACCATACACATTTAAGCATGTATGTAACTTTACTCACATGGGTAACCACTGTTTTCGGTGGGACTGCTCATCTGAATAAGGATTGATCTCCTAATTAAGATCAGGCCCATGTCAGCTGCAATAATTAGGTACTAAAGGAGGGACTGAAAAATAGCAAACAAACATATCTAAATTCCCTTGTTTTGGCAGACTTGTTTTTATAGTTTGTCATAACTTTGCATCTGATTTGTATCGATAGCATGCAAGAAAAGTCATTTAAATTATGCCACAGTGTTTATAACTTGCTCTTTTCAGATGAAAAGTTATTTTATGGCCCAAAATATTTTGCATTTATAAATAATATTGCTGATGTCACCCAGGCTTTACAAACTGTCAACCAGATTGTGCCAGGAGCTGATCCTCTTCACTCTGGTGTGGTCAAAGAGCAGCATATCAAGAACACCACGATTTAAAACTCAAACGGGAAATTGCCAAGGGTTTTGGTTCAATAAACTCTCACTTGATTCTTCATGCCTTCAGCCTCACCCAAGAGAATTATCAGTGTTGCCAACTCTAGTCATTTGTATCACTAGTCTGGCAATATTTGTTGGTTTTATTAAAGCCTCAGCCCCAGGAAAGATGGGCTTATGAGACACGCTCAACATCCATTAAAAAAAAATCTTTATTCTTGTGGTAATACTGACAACCCCAAGCATTCAGAAATCATGAATCAATGCAGCCCTAAGAAACAAACAAAAAACGTTGGGTTCTCTTTTATTTGCCTTCTGGTGCTGGAGCGTTTGAGCTTCAGGTATTCAAGTTTTTCTTTATAAGTACAAAGGCTAAAAACGTCTTGTTTTTTATGAAAGCTGAAACGTCTTGAGTATTCACCTAGGGCTTTAAGAAAAACACCAAATATTACAAGACTTGTGATCAAATCCTGAGAGTTGGCAATGCTGTTATGGATGCAGAGAAATGCTTGAAAATCTGGTTGAGTGTACCCTAAAGGTTCAAATCCCCCCCTTTCCCAGCAGCTCCCCCCCCCCAAAAAGCCACTTTCATTTTTTTTTTTTTTTTTTTAAGAAAACTCATGATTTGTAAGTCAATATCCCGGTTTGGGGAGCCCGATTCGTGTTTTGTTAAATTATTGGTGCTGACCATAGGGCAGTGACCAATTTGCAACAAGCAGCTGCAAGGGAGCAAGTAGAGTCGGTGTCTCCCCTAGCCTGTGAAAAGGAAAAGAGTTACAAAAATGGGTTAAAAGGGGGAGGAGGGGAGCTGAGCTTCAGCAGCTATGTGTTTGTCGGGGCTCTCTCTGCTCCTTCGCTCTGATTCTTGAGTGTGTCAGTGGTTACCTGCAGGAGAGGAGGGAGACGGAATAGAAGCGGAGGACAGCCAGGAGGAACTGGCGGTGGAGAGGGGACTGAAAGTGGTGAGCACCCTGCTGAGCTGCAGGTGCACTGTCGCCGCACCCAGCCCTTCACGCAGAGCCGCGCCGCTCCCTCTAGCGCACGGCCTGGGCTCTGCACCCCTCGCCTCTCTGCCGGGGACCAGGCGGAGCCGCAGGAGCAGCTGCCCGTGAGCAGGAAACGAGCCCGAGGAAAGCCTCAGGCTCGGGGCCCCCCATTGCCATGGAGCGGAAGGTAGCCAGGGAGTTCAGGCACAAGGTAAGAGAGCAGCGCGCTGCAGCCCCGCGCTGCCCTTTGCAATCGGCAACCTTCTCACCACACTGCCCGGCTCGGTGGCTGCCGCTCGCTGGGAGAGGCGAGGAGACATTTTGCTGGGACTATGGACTCTTGGTATCAATTAACCCGGATCCTGGGGAAGGGGGTGAACGTGAAGTACCTGTTGCAGAACAAAGCTTTTCTCCCTGAGCCCTGGGGAGAAAACCTCTCCCGGGAGGACTGGGACTTCACTCCCGGGCAGGGCTTCTAGTTCAAGGCACAGAAAGTTGATGGCTTGATTGAAACTTGCCGGACAAGTTGGCTGGCTCCATCTTCCATCTCTTGAATTTGACCTGGATTACAGGGCTCCCAAACCGGGGCGGTGTAAAACAAACAAGAACTCTACCGTTAATTTGATAAATGTCACTGAAAAAAACACCCAACATACCCCTCAAAAGAAGAGAAGACTTTTAAAATTGATTTTAAAAATCCTTCAGAAAAAATAAGTGTCCCTTGGAAGAAGTGAGACTTGGCAGTTGGCAGGGCTGTGTTTATTAAACAAAAGCTGTTTTGTTTCTTTCATCTGAGTCAAATCAAATCAATACTAGCCAGTTCACAATGGGGAAAGTAAACCCAGGCCCGAAAGCTCAAGGCCAAATAATCACCATTTGCAGTAACCAGCATTAATGGCCAATGATGAAGAGGAATTCTGTTTGGTCTTACTTTTATGTGTCCAGTCGGCCATGCACAATCATGTGCAAATATTCTTTATGTATCTAGCAACCCAATTTGCATGACATGTAAGGTTGTAATCTACCAACACAAATGTTCATTCAGTGAGGCCCATAACAGTGTGTGCAAATGTCTGTTTTTGAGAAATTGAGTCTTGCATCAGAGCTCAGCCTTAAGCAACTACTTAAAATATCTTTCAAGTTTCCAATGCAGTCCAACCTTTAAAGATCTTCTCTGTCAGGCATCTGATTTTTGCAGTTCCCCTCTGTGGCTTTTTATGTATTAAATATAAAATTGTAATAAAAGCTTTCATAAATAAATTGGCTAGATTGAGGTAGCCGGATCCAGAAGAAGCACCTATAGGGAAACATAAATTAAGGCTCTGAATATGTTTTGATATTAAAATATCCAAATGATTACAAATGTCTAATAAAATGTCTGCCTTGCTAACCATCGTTGTCTCAAACTCTGGGTTGGGTTGGGCAACAGATCTGATAGGCCCTGTGTCTCTGAGGCAATAATTATGGTCTTGGACGTTGGACCTATTCCCTTTCATGTTGGCAATAATTTATAAATCATCCTGGGTCCAGTTCTGCTAACAAATATTCATGCAAGTAATCTTTACTCTCAACATACTTCCGTGAAAGTAACTAGGATGAATGTGAGAGTAACGACTATCCACCTAAATAAAGAGTTTCAGCATAAGGCCTCTTGCTTAAACTGTTAAACCACATGGTTTTAGTGATGCAGTAATATTAATTTTAATCTGTTTTGAATCCATAACTTCAAATATTTATTCTTTTGAGTTAGAATATGCCCTTACACAGGTTCTGTGTCTCCTATCAATTAAATGACATTTGTAATTGATTTTGTAATGTTAATCAGTTCTTCCTTTCTACCAGGCAGAAGCTCTAAGTATAAATTATATCCCAACATATTGCCTCGTGCTTCAGTCTCCTCTAACTCTTCTCAAAGGCCAGGGGAAACAAATGGACCCTGCAGTATGCCTTGAAAGTTTAATTATACTGTATTTCAGTTGCATTACAGTTCTTGAGATCACATACCTCTGATATTTTTTCATAATCTTTTTTCTACAGAATAAATAAATCTCAGCTGAATATCAGATTACAATGCACATATAATTAAATTATTTTGTGAGTGATAAATTTTATTAATATTGTAAATTAAAAGCAAAGAAATGTCATGGATTTAAATAGTGTGAAAACAATCCACAAGGAAATTATTTACTTAGTTGTATCCTAGGATTCAAAATTACACAACTGTAGTAAGTATTCCCTGAAATAATGAGTGTATGGTATCTCCATATAATGGACCCTATTTTGTGACTCTGTCAATAATGTTTTATTTCTTAATGAAAGTGTCTGCATTTAGTTTTCAAAGCATTCTCTGTAACAGCAGCAAGGTAATATAAACTCTAAGACATGTGATCCTGTGACATTTGACCCTTCAGGTAAAAGCTCATATATATCCTTATGCAAAGGGCAGTTCTAATTAACTTATGTTAAACAATCAGGCCACAGATGTTCATTGTACCAAGACTCCTTAGAATTTATTTGTTTTCCAGTTTGTCAGAATTTAGAAAGGGCAGAAAACGTCATACTGTTCATTATTGGTTTATTTGCATCCCTTCTAGATTTAATGGTTCATTTATTGAAGTTCATTTAGGAGAAAGACAAATTTGCATATGCCATGGCGTGTTCATACTTTCATAAAGTATCTTTTTGTCTCTGCATCACTCTACTAATAATGCATTTGATTTTTAAACCTGTAATGCCTGCACTGATAGTAACAGGAATTGCTAGAATGAATTATACCAATGGTCAAAAATCCTGTCTCTGACAGTGGCCAGTACTAGATGCTTCTGAGGAAAGAAACTCCAATAATGGACAGTTATGGAACAACTTGCTCCTAGGGGAAGTTTTTTCCTGATGCCTGCCAGAGGTTGGCCTATTCCCTGAAATACAAGGGTTTATATTCCTTTTGGTTTTTTAGCATCTAATGTAACTGTGGATGTTCTCTTTATCCATATAAACGTCTGATAGTCTTTAATCCTACAGGTTTTTGGCCTCAGTGATATCTTGTGGTAGCAAGTTCCACTGATTAATTATGCAATGTGACAACAGTGTTTTCTTTTATCAGTTTTAAATTTGTTTCCTTTTTAATTGCATGGAATTCCTTCTTGTTTTTTGTACAGTATTTTAAGGGTGTAAATTGAAGTACTCAGCTGATCTTCTCTGTATTATTCATTATTCTCTATAACTCTGTCCTAAATCTCTGACTTGGACTCCCAAGTAAATTAACCAGTTCCAATCTGTCCAATCTCTTTTCATATGGAAGTTTTTCCATGCCTTAGGTTTTGTCATCTGTCTCCGAATATCTGCTATATACTTTTGAGATAGGGTAGGCATATGTTGATTTATACAATGACATTATAACATTTTCAGTATTTTCCTTATGCATCCTGACATGTTGTTTGGTTGGGTTTGTTGACTGCACTGGTTTTCACTGAGCTAATAGGTTGAGTAAGTGTGACATCCTACCAGGGTCAGCTCTAGGTTTTTTGCCGCCCCAACCTCCGAGAGTGCAACTGCCCAAGAAAAGAAGAGAAGAAAAAAGGGAGTGGCCGGAACACTACCCAATGGAAAAACCTCCTCTCTTGGATTGGCAACTGGCTAAAAGTTAGGAAACAAAGGGTAGGAATAAATTCAGTTTTCAGAGTGAAGAGAGGTAAATAGTGGTGTCCTCCATGGGTCTGTACAGGGACCAGTTCTATTCAAATATTCATAAATCATCTGGAAAAGGGGGTTTAAAGTGAGGTGGCAAAATTTGCAGATGATGATACAAAACAACTCAAGATAGTTAAGTCCCAGGCAGACTGCGAAGAGCTACAAAAGGATCTCTCAAAACTGGGTGACTGGGCAACAAAATGGCAGATGAAATTCAATGTTGACAAATGCAAAGTAATGCACATTGGAAAACATAATCCCAACTATACATATAAAATGATGGGGTCTAAATTAGCAGTTACCACTCAAGAAAGAGATTTTGGAGTCATTGTGGATAGTTCATTGAAAACATCCACTCAATGTGCAGTGACAGTCAAAAAAGCAAACAGAATATTGGGAATCATTAAGAAAGGGAGAGATAATAAGACAGTATATATCATATTGCCTCTATAAATCCATGGTATGCCCACATCTTGAATACTGCATGCAGATGTGGTCACCCCATCTCAAAAAGATGTATTGGAATTGAAAAAGGTTCAGAAAAGGGCAACAAAATTATTAGGGATATGGAACAGCTTCCATATGAGGGGAGATTAATAAAATTGGGACTTTTCATCTTGGAAAAGAGACAACTAAGGGGGCATATGATAGAGGTCTATAATATCATGACTGGTGTGGAGGAAGTAAATAAGGAAGTGTTATTTACTCCTTCTCACAACACAAAAACTAGGAATCCCCAAATGAAATTAATAGGCAGCAGGTTTAAAACAAACAAACAGAAGTATTTCTTCACACAACAAACAGTCAACCTGTGGAACTCTGCCAGAGGATGTTGTGAAGGCCAAGACCATAACAGGGTTCAAAAAAGAACTAGATAAATTCATGGAGGATAGGTCCATCAATGGCTATTCGCTAGGATGGGTTGGGATGGTGTCCGTGGCCTCTGTTTGCAACAAGCTGGGAATGGGTGACAGAGGATGGATCACTTGATGATTACCTGTTCTGTTCATTCCCTCTGGGGCACCTAGCATTGACTGCTGTTGGAGGACAGGATACTGGGTTGAATGGAGCTTTGGTCTGACCCAGTATGGCTGTTCTTATGTTCTTAAAAGCAAGGAAATGTCAATTTATGGGACATCTCTTCACCATGACCTAACACCCACACAATACATTTTCCACTTATAGTCTTCACATCTTTTACCTCCAACAGATAAGGAAACATACTAATCTCCTTTACAATATACGTAATAGAAAACATTAATTACAATCTCAGCAACATTAGCAAATATGCAGGGTAGATATATGTGCACAAGTATGCAGTCTGTGTTGTGTGATTGCGGGGGAAGTCTGAGTTGAACACTGTACTGAGGAAGATGAACATGTAGTGTGTTTCTTTCTCCATTGAAGTAGAAGGAGATTCTTTGTGACCATGCAAAATCCATGACTGTCAGTGAAAACATGATGTGTGGGAATTAGGGTAGTAAAAAGATTAAAAACTGTATGTAGCAAAATCTGTATGGCCAGATAGTGTAGCCTTAAGTGTGTGAGTGGGATCTTTTCCTAAAAGTTTTTTTCTTTTAAGGCTGATGTTGTCTTTTGCTGCTTCTTATGTCTGTTTTTGTTTGCAATAAAATGTTGTTTTACAGCAACAAATAAAAGCAAATAATCTATTTAATGTTCTTAACAGATTTAGAGCAGATATGCTGTACCTAAGCCGAAAAGCAATCAACCATCCACAATAGTCTGACATTTAAAGAACCAACAGCAGAACTACAGTTTTCCTTAATTTTTGTAGTACTGGGCAAGTCAGAAAAATAGTTGCTGTTTTCTTTTGATTCTGCATCACCTTTAGCATTCAAGCATCTCTTTATTACCCATATTAATGCAGTTGAAGTATAATCTATTGGAATCAGTCAAAATATACAATATCTTGCCATCTGGTGCACAATAAACCAAAAGATCTGATTTATCTCACTCACACTGATGTTAATCATTACCGTAAATCAGCAGAGTTTCAACAGTGTAAAACTGGGTTAAGTGAGATTAGAATGTGGCCCATAAGGTCTATTAACCCATATAAATGACAATGTTTCATATAACAAATCATAAGAAATTAAAGGAAATGGGGAATCATCATCCAGTGGGATCATTTCTAGTCAGAATCTGTTCTTGGCCCAATGCTATTCAGTATATTTATCAATAATCTAGAAGAAAACATCAAATCATTGCTGGTAAAGTTTGCAGATGACAAAACTTGGT
Organism: Trachemys scripta elegans; assembly: GCF_013100865.1. Lineage (NCBI taxonomy): Eukaryota > Metazoa > Chordata > Testudines > Emydidae > Trachemys > Trachemys scripta. The sequence goes on along the minus strand of NC_048301.1, from coordinate 102,576,053 downwards.
GGAGGAGGCAGCTCAGTTCTGCAGAGAAGTCTAGATCGGTGGTTCTCAAACTAGGGCCGCCGTTTGTTCAGGGAAAGCCCCTGGTGGGCCGGGCTGGTTTGTTTACCATCCGCGTCCACAGGTTCGGCCAATCGTGGCTCCCACTGGCCGTGGTTCGCCACTCCAGGCCAATGGGGCTGTAGGAAGTGGCGCGGGCCCTAGTTTGAGAACCACTGGTCTAGATCACGTGGTAAACTGGATTTACTTGAACAACACATGTTTTTAATACAGCTAATGCTAGGTCAAATATCTAGGAACCTAAAATTTAGGTCACATGTTAGGGGACTGTATTTTTCAAAGCAGTGACTCAGAAAATGAATAAAGGTTATGGTGGGTAACCAGCTGAATATGAGCTTGTAATGCAATGTGGTGGCTATAAGAGAGCAGATGCTATCCTTGGACATATAATCAGGGGAATATCAAGTAGAAAAGTGGGAAGTGTTATTACCACTGGATATAGCATCAGGGACACCGTTCGTGGAATGCCATGCCCAGCTGTGGTGTCCACACTTTTTAAAAAGAATATTGACCAATTGGAAAGGATTCAGAAAAGAATTAAAGGAATTATTTGAATTCTGGAAAAAGTGTGTGTATAGCGGGAGGCTAAAGGTCAATCTCTTTAGCTTATCAAAGAGACTGTTAGGGTGGAGGCTTCATCATAGTTTATAATACCTACATGAGGAAGAGGTTTCTGTCAGTAGAGGGCTCTTTAAGTTAACAGACAAAGACATAACAAGAGCCAACGGACAGAAGCTGAAGCTAGACAAGTTCAGATGAGAAATAAGGAACAGATTTTTAAGAGTGAGAGTAATTAACCATTGCAACACCTTACTTAATGGCTGTGGTGAATTCTTCATCGCTTGAAGTCTTGGATTTTTCTTTAAAAAAAAAAAAATGCTGTAGTTCAACCAGAAGTTATGGGTTTGATGCAGGAATCTCTGGGTGAAATTATATTGCCTGGGTTATGCAGGAAGTCAAAGTAGATGATCATAGTGGATCCTTCTAGCCTTAAAATCTATGAAACGGTATATCCCTATTCCTCCTCTCAAGTGTCTTCCATGTTTTTATTTCTCAAGGATTAGATTGGTATAAAATGCTGATATTTTGTGCTATTAGGCTAAATCCATTCTGGGAAGAGTCCCTAACAGGGACCCATTGTGATAGGCAAAGTGCACATGGCTGTTACAAAGAGCTTACAACGTAAGCAAAAGACAAGAGACAACAGATGGATACAACAGTCCAATGAGTGGGGGAGACAAAGCTGCTGAAAAATGGTAATGTTGAATGGAAAACACTGCAGTTGCAGCACACAAGCTGCCTAGTTTTCATCAAGTGTTTTGTAGATATCACAAGAGAGAGAAATTTTAAAGATGATACCAGGGGTGGCTTTGCAGATTTTTATGGGGAGTTTCTTCCATGCATAAGAAGTAGTATGTGACAGAGCACAAAGGTGTTGGAGGGGAAAATTTGATGAGCAGGCACTACAGGCTGGTATTGTTGGGAGGGTTTAGAGTTTATAGGTAGAGTTTCATAGATTGAAGGCCAGAATGGATCATTAAGGTAGGGCAGGCCCCAGCCATGAAAATCTTAAGATGAAGAAAAAGTGGTGTATGTTTTCAGTGCAAAAGTGAAAGCCAGTGGAGGGTTGTAGATTGGGAGGGGTCATGGGACACAGTCAGAGCAACAGGCCAAGAAAATGATCCTAGAAGCAGCATTTTGAATGGACTGGAGTACCTTTTTGTCAAGCGTGCCTTTGTCAAGGCCAGAGAGGAGGAGTTAGTGGTCATCAAGTCATGAAATGATGAAGGTTTTGATGAGAATTTTGGTGGAGTGGACAGAGAGAAAAGGCTGGATGTTGTGTTAGAAGAAACAGCAAGATTTAGACACTGTGTTCTTCCCTCCCACTACTGAAAACTAGGAAAACTCAACACCGCAAGTCAAAATATACAAAATAAATATCTTTAAATCAAACTCTAGTAACCAGCATTTTTCTTTCTTTGCCTATCTGTAAATTTCTATGATTGTCCCTGGAAATATATTTTCTTCAGTTTGTGTGTACGATGAAATTGACATTTACTAACAATCTTTCCAAGCCTATCCTTGATGCACAGCATGTGTAAGTGGTGTACCATTTTTATAGGGTCTGTCCTCCAGTCACACAGGGAGAAGGGTTGCTGTTTTGGGTCTGAGGTCTGTGGGGAGAATTTATTAGTGGTTTGGACCTATTTCTCAAGACTCTTAAGCACCCTTGTGTGGCACCTTAGCTAGAAGCAGTGCTTAGATCCATTGTACCAGATTTTGTGTTGTATTTACACCCAATGTGAAAACCCTTGGAGGTCTGTTGATCAATGGAGAATTTGGCTCATTGTATATCACCAAGTTATGAGTGCAACCATATTATTAGATTTTTACACACATTTTCTTTCCTGGATTCTGAAGTTCACTGTTGCAATTTGCTCATTTATACTATCAGTCAAACAATCTTGCCCTATGCATAAGTGTCTAACTTTTAATTGTGCAGTAAGTGTTTCGTTGCAGGGAGGGAAAGTCACAGGTAATCAATTATATATGGAATCATGCTGGTTTTGGAGGGCAGGAAGAGATTTATAATGCAATGTGAAGCATTCATTTAACTTAAAATGTAATGCAAAGATATTGTAAACCTAGAATAAAAGGAATATGCTTAAACATTCACATTTGTCCTTGGACTTTTTGTCACAGTAACTTTACCTTAGATGTAAATTATATTTTCATAAACATTAATCTTGTCTAAAAGCAAAATTTCTGTGATGTAATCTGCTGTTGCAACGGAGGCCAGTGGGTTTTCATGGGTCTCACAGAAGGCAGAAATTGGCATGTGACAGATCTGAACTTTTTTTTAATTTTATTTTAGTGCAGGTAGCAAAGTGGAAGCCTTGTAATCTGACACTAGTTTAAGTGAATGCACTGTTACAGAGTGAGGAAGTAATGAATAGCAAGCAGCCAGCTCTGTCAGAGTACCAGAGCCAAGAGGAAGAATCTAGGCTAGTGGGTAGTTTACCTAACAGTATATGAGAGATGCGAAAATCAGAACTTTAAAGCCACTTAACATATAGTATAGTTATCTTGAATGTGATATTTCTGGTTGTGAAAGCATGTGCTATATTAATGAATGGCCAAAAAGGTTTCTTAAAATATTTATTCAACAATACAGTCGTTATAAGGTAAGATAAGCTTGTGATATTACAGCATGCTGTACTAAATGGAATGCTAGCTTTCAAAATCTGTGGTGACAAATTTTGGACATGGTAGTCAATCCGTTAGTATTTAAAAAAAAAAAAATCTGCGTTGCCTTAGGTTTCAAATTCTGAAGTAATATTGCCTTTCAAAGATCTTATTTGTGTATTGGATGACTTTTCCCATTGAAATCATTGTCCCTTTGCTCAGGAATTTGTGAATGTCTTATACTTTCAACATTTGTAGCTATTTAGTAATAGAATTACAATGATCTTGTATTTTCAGGTTGACTTGCTTATTGACAATGAAGCAGAGAAGGATTACCTTTATGATGTGCTACGGATGTACCACCAGTAAGCTCTAACTCCAGACTTTTAAAAGCAGTTATAGATCCACTGCATTTTTTATTTAAAGGTTAAACAGCTAAAATCTAATTTAAACAATAATCTTAAATGTAGTCTGTAGAAAACTAGCTGAAGTAATAATTCCTAGTTTTATTTTAAAAAGTCATATACTTCTGCAATTCAGTACATAAGAAATGAGCATGGTTTTAAGTTTGATCATAAAGTTATTTTGTTTGTGATGACTTACCAGTTACATAAATAAATGGAAACTTGTAGTTTATAATCGGAAACAATAATGAGCATTTTTTATAGGAAAGAGCAAAATTGTTTGACTAGTCAGTTTGCTTATTTTATTTGATTTTTAGATTCACTCTTTTTATAAATCTCTCCAACATGCAAAAATACTTTGGACTGTTTTAGCAGAAAGACTATTAATAAATTCAACCTGGAAATCTTTGCCCTGCGCATTGCAGCGTTTTGTTTTTCTGTAACAAAACGACAAAAACATCAGTTACAAGATATCAGGTCAATTATTCATTTCAGTTACACCTGTGTAAATCAATGGAATTACTGTGCATTAACGTCAGTGCAACTGAGATCGGCATCTGGGCCACTGTTTCTAAAAGAAGATGAGAATATTTTTTCCACACTTCATAGCTGAATAGTTCTGATGGACATTGTTTCCATTCATATCTTAATTAATAGCATCTCAGTGGAGTGAAATGTAGAAGTTTCCAAATTTCCATGTGGTCTTTGTACTGAGCTACCGTTTTGTATGGCCTCAGCTACGTATCCGATTCAGTTTCACTGAGGTCTGTCTAATTGCTTCTCCATTCATAAAGCATTGCCTGTTGCTTGTGAAACCAGTATGAAACTGTAGCTGTTAATTATTTAAAACTTCCTTACAGTTACAAAATTAACAAATATCCCACACATTAACTTTTCCCCACAAGTTCAGAAATTGTACTGAGTTTTAAATAAACTATCAAATGCTGCTATTGAGGTTTATTGAATGATCTTAACTTTTTTATTTCTTAGGAAGTACAGTAGCAAAAAAGGTAAGATAAATACATATTGTGGCCAACAGCTAGGATTTGTTTTACTCTGAATACTCTTTTTAAATAAGTTTAAATATTTGGGGATATAATCTCATTATGATGTGTATTAGTTTCTATTAATATTAATGGGTTACATGCACATCAAGAAAAGTAATATGCAGGGTACCTAAATGCTGTGATGATGGATACCTTACAGTGAGTAGGAGATATGGGCCAAGTTCTGTTGTCTATTGTGCTCCATTCAAGCCAATGGAATTGTTCCAGATTCACACTGGTTTGACATGACAACATAATCTGGCCCTATGACTATGTCTCAAAATTGATAAAGTTAGTAATAAGGACTTTTAGGTAGAACTCAAAGAAAATAAGCAGTTTTCTGTTCATGCTGGTTCCAACTGTATTTATATAGTTGGTTTATGTGATTTCACCACCACTGAATTTCACTTTGTTTTGAGTTCAAATGAGCTGGAAATTCAAACATACTTTGCTGCAACCACTCTGTTCCATGTGGCTTTTGGGGATTGCAACTATACATCTATCTCCTGAATCCATGGAGAGAAGAAGTTTGCTGAAAACATGGCCCAGGTTAACTAAAAAGGTTTGCAAATGTGGGCAGAGTTTCAGACTTGAAATAAAATCTAAAACCTGGTGAAAAAGTTTACCTGCTTTTGAATGTCATGACCAAAGATTTACATAGGTCTACTGTTGGTATTTCTGAGCATAAAACTAAATAAAGATGTCTTCCTTACAATATTGACAAATCATTTGTGGATTAAAGAATTACATAAACAATGTGAACATGAGTTTACTTGAATTAGAAAAATATCTTTATGCTAGTTTTATTTTTAAATTATATAGGAAAAATATATCCCTTGCTTATGGTTGGCCTTGAACTACATAAAGAACCTTTTAAACAAATCTCACACACACACACACACACACACACACACACACACACACACACACACACAATCCAGTTTTAGTATGAGTTACAAACAGAAAATATAATCTTGTTAGTATTTTGATTACCCAGTCCTGTTTTCTCAATGTATTTTTATAGATCCATGAATCTCCCAGTACTGGTAGGGGACCTAAAGCTTGTGATTAATGAACCAAGTAGATTGCCGCTGTTTGACGCCATCCGTCCCCTTATCCCATTAAAACATCAGGTGGAATATGATCAGCTGACGCCTAAACGATCAAGGTACGTGTAGAACAGGGGTTCTCAAACTGGGGGTCGGGACCCCTCAGGGGGTCGCGAGGTTATTACATGGGGGGTCATGAGCTGTCAGCCTCCACCCCAAACCCTGCTTGCCTCCAGCATTTATAATGGTGTTAAATATATTTAAAAGTGTGTTTAATTTATTAGGTGGGTTGCACTCAGAGTCTTGTTGTGTGAAAGGGTCGCCAGTAAAAAAAGTTTGAGACCCACTAGTGTAGAACAATGTAGGTCAAATGAACACAAGCAGGAATGCTTGATTGAAAAGTAATTTATTCAGCCACGTTTTGATGAATAAAATATCTATATCCTGTGCATGCTATCACAGACACTGAAGTTGTCTTAGATGTAGTTCTTTGGGGACTAAATTTATTGTTTGGACTGAAATGTGTCTGTTGAAAATATTAGTCATATATTCTCTTTTCAAGTCTAAGCTTGACAGCTGAAAATATTTTAAGCAGTAACTAAAAATGCTTAAAATGAAGCTTCAGTTGTCACAATTTGTTATGATGTTGTTCATTACGATACATTAATACGTTTACAGAAAGCTGAAGGAAGTGAGACTGGATCGTTTGCATCCTGAAGGGCTTGGAATAAGTGTGCGAGGAGGACTGGAATTTACTTGTGGCCTCTTTATCTCCCAACTAATTAAAGGTGGACAAGCAGACAGTGTTGGGCTTCAGGTAAGAAAACACATTCTTGGTCATACTGCTGCAACAAGCCCTCTTATTATGATCTGAGGAAAGAATCCAGTCAGAAATGTTCTTTAATCTCCTTATGTAACTGTCACTAAGGAACTTGCGCTTTTAAGTCTTTTTTCCTTTTTAATCAAGTTCATGAAATGTGGTAAATCAGCCAGTGCTATTAAAATTTTCCTCTTCCTCCCAACCCTTTATTATGTAAACCAAAAATAATTTTTCATGTTTGATTGTATATGCCAATTCTGAAGAATGGTATAAAAGGAGGATTATGCGAGGCACCTGCATTCACGCTTTATACCAGCAATATCGAAATGTAAAATACATTCAACAGAAGATCTTCTCTAACTGGAAAAATAAGAACCTTTCAAGTTGCCAAAAGCCTAATAAATCTAGGACACAGCACTTAAAATAAAGGATAAACATTGAAAATCAGGAATAACAACTAAAAATTTAAATTTTGCCTAATAAGGAAATAATTTCTTGAGTGCAATTAGATTTTAATTTTAAATTCCATTTATATCTTACTATTGTTTAATATTTATATTGTGGTAATGTCTAAAAGCAACAACCAGGTTAGAACCCAAATGCACTAGGTACTATAAAAACACATAATAATAGCTTCTTCTGTGGATAAATTCCTGTGATAAATAATGCAGTAAGACCAGTTCTTTTGAAAACATAAAATATGGATGTGGTGATTTACAAAGAAAAAGGGGATAATACTGTGATGGGTTGGATCACAGAAACCTCCTTGGGACCTGCCAACTGATGTGCCAAGGTTACTTCTGCCCCTGCTTTCCTGCCCTGGCAGCTTAGGACCCCAGTACCCTGTCTTGCTGAGCCAGACACGCCAGTCTGCTCCAACACAGACCCACGGTCTGAAACACGTGCCCTAAAGCTGCAGACTTCACTGAAAGCAACTTACAGAAGTGTTCCTGTCTTTAACACTCAGATGCCCAACTCCCAATGGGGTCTAAACCCCAAATAAATCCATTTTACCCTGTATAAAGCTTATACAGGGTAAACTCCTAAATTGTTCGCCCTCTATAACACTGATAGAGAGAGATGCACAGCTGTCCCCCCCCCTTTTTCCCAGATATTAATACATACTCTGGGTTAATTAATAAGTAAAAAGTAATTTTATTAAATACCGAAAGTAGGGTTTAAGTGGTGCCAAGTAGTAACAGACAGAACAAAGTAAATTACCAAGTAAATTAAAATAGAACACGCAAGTCTGAGTCTAATACAGTAAGACAACTGAGTACAGATAAAAACCTCACCAGTTCCAGTAAGTTTCCTTTTACAGACTAGTCTCCTTCTAGTCTGGGTCCAGCAATCACTCACACCCCCTGTAGTTACTGTCCTTTGTTCCAGTCTCTTTCGGGTAGTCTTGGGGGTGAAGAGACTGTCTCTTTAGCCAGCTGAAGACCAAATGGAGGAGTCTCCCAGGGGTTTAAGTAGACTTTCTCTTGTGGGTGGAGACCCCCTCCTCTCTCCTATGCAAAGTCCAGCTCCAAGATGGAGTTTTGGAGTCACACGGGCAAGTCACATGTCCATGCATGACTGAGTGTCTTACCTGCCAAGCCACATTCCTGGGAAGGCTCCGATGTGGATTGGCATCTTCGAGTTCATTGTTGGCCTAAGTGGTTCTTGATGGGGCACTTAATTTGCACTCCCCTTTCTCAAGAAGCTGACCAAATGCTTTACTAAGGCTATCAAGCAAGTATACAGCCAATATTCCTAACCTCAAGTACAAAAATGATACATGTATACAAATAGGATTAATAGACTCAGTAGATCATAACCTTTACATAGATATGTTACATGGCATATGTAGCAAAAAAACATATTCTAGTTATGTCATATATACATTCATAAGCATATTTCCATAAAACCTTATGGGGCACACTGTCACAAATACCAAATGAAGAGTAGAAAAATGTGCATCATTTCTTGTTCCTCCTCCTTGTTCACACACACACCTTGCCTGGGTGAAAGAGAGAAAATTGTGAATGAAAATGTCTATCAAGCCATATGCTGGACCTCTCTCTATCAGAAATAAGAATGCTTAAACTATCTAACTGGAGGGGAGTGCAGTAAGGGTTGATGTTTGTGAGTAGGATAATTTATTTTGTCTGGCTAATTTTGATTGTGTGGGGAATAAGTTGCTGGACGTGCTGGCTTTATGGATTGTATTTAATATTTTCCCAAAATGCATCAGATTAGGTACTTCTTAATTTTATATTTAAATTGAATAAAATAAAAAAGTGCACCTTCTTACAATCCCCTTCCTCTCCTGAAGATTCATGTGCATCATAGGCTAAGTAGTCACAATTGGCCTGCCCAATTCAGGTAACTCACCCAGACTTTTTTTTTTTAAAAAGATTTAAACAAATGTTCATGTGTACATATATATCCATCTACTAAATCAGAGTCACTGTTAGATTAGTCCAATCTAGTGATATAGAGAAAGCGATTCTGCTCCAAGATCTTAATTTTGTAGCTCTCCTTCATGGCGGGTGTCAAAGAAAAATTCGCCAAGAGATACAAGCCTGAGGCACACTTGTTGTGGACTGTGGCCAATCAACGACTCACTTCTCCATCAGGAATTTGCTAGGAGAGGAACACCAGAAGCAGATCGTAATGTACCATTCAGGAGCTTGCTGTATGAGCTGCTCTAGACATTCGGAAAGGGGAGCATGCATTCTCAACCCGAGGACAATTCATTAGAGGTGTTTTTACTCTTATCTGTCTTGCTTTCTCTGCTCTTGCAATGAATGAAGAGGACAGTCACATCTGGAAGATACCAATGTGACTGAACAGTAATGAACTTAATGGCAACTGTATAAGCTGTCGAACTAGAACATTCATATAGTACTACTAATCATTTGTCTCCTATTCGCCAGTTGTCTCAAACCAATACCAATCATTTGATGCAGTCTAGATAAGGTTATTTTCAGCCAACCTTGATTCAGAACTTCACTCAGATGCTGTGCTCTTGGAAGATCGAAGCTTGTTAAGGCAACCCATTCATTCTTCTTGGTGAAAGTACAAGTGGGAAGGGCAGCGATAGCTTCACCTAATATTTGATTGCCATAGTATTCCACATTGATTCATTGTCTCTTGTGAGTGTTCAGAGGAGCTCTGAGCCAGGCACACAGTAGTTCAGAACTCCATTTATGTTTCTCAGACAAAGGCAAAGTGTGAACAAAGAAAAAATAATCCCTGAATATGTTACCGTGAATGTGTTCGACTTCGATTATATGTATTAATGTGAACAGATGGTGTTTTGCCGCTAATCTAACTGTCTGGCTTGGGTTTGTTGATATTATGTGGTAAAGATCAGTTTAAGGTGCCTCCATAATAGGCGGCACTAGCCACTTTCTAAAACCAAGTGAATAAGGAGAATTGACAGGCTGTTCATTGTTCTAAATTGCTGTCTCATGGTAAAGCCAACTGCTTCTGAAATTTCACCCATCTGCATTATTTAGCTAAATCTCTTCACATTTTTATTCCAAAAATGCAGTCTGAGAAAAGGTTTAATGATCTTTTATCATAAAATCAGTTTTAGCCCGTTTTTTTTTATCCTAATTCATTTCTCATGATGATTATTCCTTGAAGTGGTTTTTGCATTTCTAAATGTTTGTATAGTCAAGGAATTTGACTGAAACATTTGAAGTTTTGACCTTTTTACTATGAGTTCTTGATTTTTCTGAATGAAGAGCACTTATCCTTTTCATGTTTTATTGTTTCTTCTCCGTTTTGTCCTGCTTTCTCAGATACTCATATCTATGAGGATTCTCTTGAAAAGAAAGGGTTTGAGATTAGTATGAATAATGAAAGGGGAAAAAATATACAAAAACAGAAATTTGAAACGGTCAGCATGACTATCTTATTTTAATCATGACGCAAGTTCTCTTTCTTGAAATGTAAAGGCAAAATAAAGGTATTATCTAACTTGATGCTGTTACAGCCTTTATTAGAAATTTTTCTACAATGCATTGGTTATGTTGACAAGTATATAGAATGCACTATACAGCCTAATTCTCCATTGGCTTGCACCTTGAAAAAACACTGTCACTCCATTTTACACACATGGCACTCTCACTTTGCATATTGTAAATGACTACACAAGATGTAAGGTAATAGAGAAGGAAACTGATTGAAAACTGAAAACCTGGCCAGATATCCCATCTTTATATCACTTCTTTAATGAGAGATGCTACATGCTGTGTGTTTGTAATAATTGGGCTCAATGGGACAAAAAAACATGGCAGTATCAGTCTTAATTCTGAACTTCCTTGGTTTTGTAAGTTTAAGTCGGGGCATCAGTTTACTACTAGAATGACAAGAGCCATGTTGAGACAACCTAGAAGGAACTATTGCTTTTGGACTCACCTGAGTGTGACTTAACCCCATAAAGAAGTAGGCTAACCCTTCAGTATCCTGAAACTGTGCTATTGATCTCAAACATGTAAGGATTCAAAATAGATTGGAAGGAAGTTGAATTAAAACAAAAGCAAATAGCAAACTAACATAATGACAAAAGAAAGTAAAGGAATGCTGAAATAAGGGCATCTTCCCAGCGTTCAGCATATGTTCACCCTTTCAAAAAAGCATTTAAATAGTTCCTCTCTGTGTGCAGACATAACTTCCACCAATGTTAAGAATACTGTACATGTTTTGACAGGACACTATTCATAGATTTTTAAGGTCAGAAGGGACCAATATGATGGTCTGGTCTGATCTTCATAATAGCACAGGCTATAGGAATTTACCCACCACTCCTGCACTGAGCCATGTATCTTGTGGAGGAATTAGTGCATATCTTTTAAAAAATACATCCAATCTTGATTTGAAGCCTTTAATTCATGAAACAGACAAAGCACAGCAATGGTTTGGCCATTCCCTCTTTTTCCAGGCCATAACGACTACCCTAGAGTAGGGGCACTATATGCCTATGCATCTCCTAACACAGCATTAGATTTCACTGGAGCAGATTATCTAACTAATAATGTACATTAGAACTGCTAGGTACAATTTATTATAGAGATTGGCTCAATTTCGGCATTGGTGTAAGCAATGTTCCGTTGACTGAAAAGTTTTTAATACATTAACTAATAACTGGTTAAATATGTACAATAATCAGGAGGTGCTAAAATATGGATCCCTGAAGCATATCTTTCAGGGCCATTACTTTAAACTCAGTGAAAAGGCCTGCATTATTGTTTTTTGTTTTGTTTTAAGACCATGAATCAATTAAAATGAGGTCTTGTTGACTCAGGGGATTTGTAATGGGATAATGAAGACTTTAATCTCTAGGTCACTGATTTTGATTTGACCGCAGCCACTGGTGACTGAAAATTGTTACAGTCAGATGGTGGTTTTGTGGTCTATGTGAAAAAGAGTTGGTAATTCTGATTCCAATTTGAAGCCTGTATGTCAGGGGTTTTCAAATTGGGGGTCATGACACCTCAGGGGGTCGCAAGCTGTCAGCTCCATGGGGATGTCACCCCTGAGCATGGCCATATGTGGGGGTTGACAGGACCAAGCCCCTGTTAAATAAAAATTAAATTAAACCCCATTTTTAATTTATAAGGAGGGTCACACTCAGAGGCTTGCTGTGTAAAAGGGGTCACCAATACAAAAAGTTTGAGAACCACTGCTCCAGGTCATGAAAACCATCATCAAAATTGGGAATGCAGAGCTTTGTTTACAATCTGATCAGAGATGCCAAGGGCAGAATATGCATGGAAAATGAAGGATTTTCACCTTACAATTGGTCCTTGTAAATCAGGGTTGAAACACAAGAAGATCAGGTTATCCCTCTTGAGTTAAGCACAACAGAGGGCTCAAGAAGAAGTGACTTTACATCACCTTTGCACCTCTCCTGGTCTCGGAGCAGCTAGGGCCATTTTGGCCCCTAATGCAGATTGAAGTAGCCCGAAGGCTGCCCTAATTTGGGCCAGTCCAGCAGTCAGGAATAGCCAGAACATAGGGAGTCCCCAGCTACTGCCCTACATCCCCTCCCTTAGGAACACCCCCAATACTGTGCATTGTGTGAAGAGGCTGGAGATCTGAAAATGCAACTGGAGACAAGGAGGACCCTTTCTCCTAGCTACCTTTACCAGGGATGGCAGCTAAATAGGAGGAAAATAAACTAGCGTGGCCCTTGGGGATTTGATGCACCAGTAGAATTGGAGCTGCAAAGCCAGAAATGGCAGGGGACTGACAAGAGCAGCACGTCAGACAACATGTCCAGGAAAGCAAGAGTAGAAAAAGATTAAGTGGCTGGTCAGCATGTGCAGCAGAGAAGGAAACCTAATAACAGGGATGTACAGTAGGAGAGGAAAACCAGGCAAGTGTGTGGAATGTTCAGAAGCGAAGAGGAAAAGGAGACCAGGCAGCATAGAAGTGTGTGCAGGGGAAGACAGAGGAGCAGAACAAATAGGAAGGGGAGATAGTGTGATTAACTTTTCCCCAAAACAGACATTAGTTATACCAATACAAAACCTGCATGTAAACCATGTGTCCCATTAAAAACAGTTAAAAATGCATGCTTCCCTTCCTTTTAATGCAGTGGTTCCCAAACTTGGTTTGCGGCTTGTTCAAGGTAAGCCCCTGGGAGGCCACGAGATGCTTTGTTTACCTGGAGCGTCCGCAGGTACGGCCGCAGCTCCCAGTGGCCACAGTTCGCCATTCCCAGCCAATGGGAGCTGCAGGAAGCAGCGCGGGCTGGGCCACTGTTTCCCGCAGCTCCCATTGGCCGGGAATGGTGAACTGTGGCCACTGGGAGCTGCGAGCAGCCATACCTGCGGACACTCAAGTAAACAAAGCATCTCGTGGCCCACCAGGGGCTTAACCTGAACGAGCCGTGAACCAAGTTTGGGAACCCCTGTTTTAATGTAAGCAACTGTGAAGAGGAGAAGAAGGTGATCCACAGGATTTCAAACAGGAAAGGAGGTGAGCTCTCAGACAATTCCTTTATTATTGGAGCTGGTTGAAATTTTTCATTTGAAATTTGTTGTAAGCAAACAATGGCTATGGGACAGGGTGGCCTGCCTCTTTAAGAACCAGGAGGCCTTGGACTAATCAGCCCTTGGAGTGCCATAATTAGCAGCCTCTGAACTTAAGGGGCAGGACTAATTGGGCTCAGGTGACCATGTGAACAACATCAGGGCCTCATGAAAAGATAGAGAACTCAATTTCTGGGAAGTACCACAGGGAGAAAATTGGGTCCTGTAATAGGGTCTGGAAGTACTCCAGGGAAGTCTCCTGTGGGTCAGTGGCCTATCCCAGAGTAGGGAGACTTAAAAAGCCCATAGGGTCAACTGAGAAAAAAACTCAAGTGGGATGGAAGTACCTTTTCTTTGGACTTTTGTTACCCTGGAAAGGGACTGAACTCTGAGGCCTTGTCTACACTACGAGAGTAGTTCGATTTTACTTAAATCGAATATTTGGAATCGATACTGCAAAGTCGAACGTGTGTGTCCACACTAAGGACAGTAATTCGACTTTGTGAGTCCACACTAACGGGGAAAGCGTCGACATTGGAAGCGGTGCACTGAGGGCAGCTATCCCACAGTTCCCGGAGTCCCCGCCGCCCATTGGAATTCTGGGTGGAGCCGCAAATGCCTTCTGGGTAAAAAAAAAGGGGCCAGGGTGCTTTTGGGTAACTGTCGTCATCCGTCCATCACTCCCGCCCTCCCTCCCTCCCTGAAAGCGCCGGCGGGAAATCATTTCGCGCACTTTTCAAGTCATTGACAGCGCGGACGCCACAGCACTGTGAGCATGGAGCCCGCTGCAACCATCGCTGCAGTTGTGGCCGCTCTCAACGCCTCGCAGCTTATCATACAGGTTGCCCTGAGGCAGATGCAGAAAAGTCAGGCGAGGAGGCTACGTCAACGCGGTGATGGCCTGAAGTCTGAGAGTAGCACAGACCTCTCAGAAAGCAGGGGACCCAGCGCCGAGGACATCACGGTGGCAATGGGTCATGTTGATGCTGTGAAACGGCGATTCTGGGCACGGGAAACAAGCACTGAGTGGTGGGACCGCATAGTGCTGCAGGTCTGGGATGAATCACAGTGGCTGCGAAACTTCCGCATGCGGAAGGGAACTTTCCTTGAACTTTGTGAGTTGCTGTCCCCTGCCCTGAAGCGCAATGACACCCGGATGCGACCAGCCCTGACTGTCCAGAAGCGAGTGGCCATAGCCCTCTGGAAGCTTGCAACGCCTGACAGCTACCGGTCAGTCGCGAGCCAGTTTGGGGTGGGCAAATCTACCGTGGGGGTTGTTGTGATGCAAGTAGCCAAGGCAATCGTTGATGTACTGCTGCCAAAGGTAGTGACCCTGGGAAACTTGGAGGCGATCATAGATGGCTTCGCAGCGATGGGATTCCCAAACTGCGGTGGGGCCATAGATGGAACTCACATCCCTATCCTGGCACCGGACCACCAGGCCAGCCAGTACATTAACAGAAAGGGCTACTTTTCCATGGTGCTGCAAGCACTGGTGGACCACAGGGGACGTTTTACCAACATCAATGTCGGATGGCCGGGCAAGGTTCATGACGCTCGTGTTTTCAGGAACTCTGGTCTGTTTAGACGGCTGCAGCAAGGTATTTACTTCCCGGACCACAAAATAACTGTTGGGGATGTGGAGATGCCTATAGTCATCCTCGGGGACCCAGCCTACCCGCTAATGCCCTGGCTCATGAAGCCCTATACAGGTGCCCTGGACACTGAAAAAGAACTCTTCAACTACCGGCTGAGCAAGTGCAGAATGGTGGTGGAGTGTGCTTTTGGCCGTCTCAAGGGGAGATGGAGAACCTTACTGACTCGCTGTGATCTCAGCGAAACCAATATCCCCATTGTTATAGCAGCTTGCTGTGTGCTCCACAATCTCTGTGAGAGCAAGGGGGAGACCTTTATGGCGGGGTGGGAGGTTGAGGAAATTAGCCTGGCTGCTGATTACTCACAGCCAGACAGCCGGGCGATTAGAAGAGACCAGCGGGAAGCGCTGTGCATCCGGGAGGCTTTGAAAGCAAAGTTCCTGAGTGAGCAGGGTAACCTGTGACTTTCTAATTTTGTGTACAGAGAAGCCTTCACCCCACTTCCAACACACGTTTCAAAATAAAAATAGTTCTACTTTGTTAAAGCACACCGTTTTCTTTAATACTGTTTTCGCGGGAATTTTTTAAAACTGGGACGCAGACTGTGGTGCGGAGCGGGTGTAGTGTAGTCGCGCGAATGCAGCTTCTAAACTCAAGGACTGACAGGCTCCGCTGCGGTGGGATGGTTCTTTCAACGGAGCCTGTCACCCCTCCTGATACGGACTGTGTGTATGGGGGGTCTATGTGAGTTTGTGGCAGGGGTGGGACGGTTACAGATCCCCTGCTGTGTGGCTCTGTGATCCTGCCTAAGGACCGCCGTTTAAGATCTCTAACTGCCCTCCCCTGACACAAAGTCACAGAGCAACCCACCCCCCACCACATAACATGAAAAGAACCTCCCAGACTAACCAGGGTAAGTAGTCACTGCATCACTGCACTATGTATGTGCCCTGCTGCTGTGCCTGCCCCCGACTATGTACCCTGCCAAAGGTGACTGTCCTGTCCAATTACCAACCCCCTTTCCCCCCCCTCCTCCAAAAGAACATGATGGAAACAGTAGTTAACAGAAACATATTTTTTATTATCAACTACACATGGGACTGGGAAGTGAAACTTGGACGGGGGCTTGTGTCAGGCGGGAAGGAAAGAACTTGTCAAACTTTGGGGAATGAGAGCCTTCTGCTGCTCGAGCTCTCTGCAGGGGTGGAGTGAGAGTTAGCAGGGACTCTGCCGCCTCTCCTTCTGTGCACTTTGGGTGAAGGGAGTATGGGACTTGGTGGCGGGGGAGGGCGGTTAGAGATGGACTGCAGCGGGGCTCTGTCCTCCTGCCTCCGTTCCTGCAGAACATCCACAAGGCGCCGGAGCGTGTCCGTTTGCTCCCTCAGTAGTCCAAGCAGGGTTTGAGTCGCCTGCTGGTCTTCCTGACGCCACCTCTCCTCCCGATCCATGTTGGCTTGGTGCATTTGGGACAAGTTCTCCCGCCACTGGGTCTGCTGTGCTGCCTGGGCTCGGGAGCAGGCTATAAGCTCTGAGAACATGTCCTCCCGTGTCCTCTTCTTCTTATGCCTAATCCTCCCTAGCCTCTGGGAGTGTGATGACAGGCTAGGTTGTGAGACAGTCGCAGATGGGGCTGTGGGAATGGGAAAAAGGGAGTGAATTCCTCAGAAAGATAAATGTAGTTGTGAACAAAGAACATAGTCTTTCTCTGTGAACAGGACCATGCACAGCACCTATCACATGCGCACTCAGCACAAGGTCGAATTCTCGGCCTTCGCATTCAGTGTCTGGGGTTTTGCAGAGCACTTTTGAGAACCTTGTCAGGACAACGGAATTGCTCTTGCACGCAGACATGGTAAGCCGTAGATTCGTGGCAGCTTAAAACTTTAATATTAGCAATGGCCTCATTTCACATTGAAATCAATGTCGGTCCCTGCTGCCAGCAATCCGGCAAGCAGGAAGTCTGCTCCTGTCCCACACCCTCGCGGCTGTCCCCGGGAACGATCCCTTTCGGCTGACCCTCTCCCGCCTCCACCGCGTGGCTGCAAACCAGCGGTTACAGTTCTGTAAAGGAACGGTAAAGCAGTCCCAACACTAACATTCCCCTACCTCATTCAAAGCAGGTCATCATGAGCGACATCACCCTCATGAGGATCTCTGAGAGCGACAGACAGAGAATGCTCCGGGAAAGCCTTCAAAGACCAGGGCCGTATGCCGCCATGCTGTGCCAAGCAATGATTCCGGAGTACTTGCTAGTCTCGTGGCGCGGCAACGTGTCCTACTACGGAGGACCCAATAAGGCCGCTCTCCCCAAGAACCTAATGCAGCGGATTTCAAATTACCTGCAGGAGAGCTTCCTTGAGATGTCCCAGGAGGATTTCTGCTCCATCCCCGGACATATAGACCGCATCTTACTGTAGCTGCAGTAGCAGGGACTAAACAGTAGAGCGGCTTGGGCAGGACAATCATGCAAAACCGGACATTGCTAGATTTTTTTCAAATAGTTGCACTGCCCATGACTGAACCGTTAAGTTAATCAAACTAATCATGAGAAACCCATTTTTTTAAATTGTTAATAATCATGTTCTGTTACAAATAAATGTTTAGATGTTTACAACACTTACTGGATGATCCTTCACCAGATTCTGTGTCCGGGGTAACGGCTGGGGAGGGTTGGTAGGGGATCTCTGTAAGGGTGATGAAGAGATCCTGGCTGTCGGGGAAATCAGCGTTGTGAGCGCTGTCGACTGCCTCGTCCTCCTCATCTCCTTCCTCATCTTCCCCGTCCGCTAACATGTCCGAGGATCCGGCCGTGGACACTATCCCATCCTCAGAGTCCACAGTCAGTGGTGGGGTAGTGGTGGCGGCCGCACCGAGGATGGAATGCAGTGCCTCGTAGAAACGGGATGTCTGGGGATGGGATCCGGAGCGTCCGTTTGCCTCTTTGGTCTTCTGGTAGCCTTGCCTCAGCTCCTTGATTTTCACGCGGCACTGCGTTACATCCCGGCTGTATCCTCTCTCTGCCATGTCTTTAGAGATCTTCTCATAGATCTTTGCATTCCGTCTTTTGGATCGCAGCTCGGAAAGCACGGACTCATCGCCCCACACAGCGATGAGATCCAAGACTTCCCGATCAGTCCATGCTGGGGCCCTCTTTCTATTCTGAGATTGCACTGCCATCAGTGCTGGAGAGCTCTGCATCGTTGCCAGTGCTGCTGAGCTCGCCACGATGTCCAGACAGGAAATGAGATTCAAACTGGCCAGACAGGAAAAGGAATTCAAATTCAAATTTTCCCGGGGCTTTTCCTGTGTGGCAGTTCAGAACATCCGAGCTCTTACTGCTGTCCAGAGCGTCAACAGAGTGGTGCACTGTGGGATAGCTCCTGGAGCTATTAGCGTCGATTTCCATCCACACCTAGCCTAATTCGACATGGCCATGTCGAATTTAGCGCTACTCCCCTCGTCGGGGAGGAGTACAGAAGTCGAATTAAAGAGACCTCTATGTTGAACTAAATACCTTCGCGGTGTGGACGGGTGCAGGGTTAATTCGATGTAACGGCGCTAACTTCGACATAAACGCCTAGTGTAGACCAGGCCTGAGAGTGACCCAGCCAGAGCGCTGAGCCACATGAATTTCTGGGAGAGACAGAAAACCTGTGTGAGGAGAAACTGAGGTAGAGAGCACCTGCAGTGCTGTGCTCATCCAGCAGGGGACGGTGCAAGGCAAGCATACTCTGTGACAGGCTGTTTCATCAAAGTGGAAACTTGTGTAAGAAATGTTGCATTTTGATGGGATTTTTCAAGTTTTCATTTAAAAAGGGAACTTTTTGGTTTTGTTTTCATATTTTAGTTTATATTTTAACAATTTTCATATTTTAGTTGCTGAAAACTGACAAATTTGGGGCTTTCAACTGCGAAAAACCAAGATGTGACAGGATGGACTGCCCCTTTTGGGCCCAGGAGACTTGGAGCCAGCTAGCCCCATTCGGTTAGCCATGCCCTGCCACACCTGGACAAGGTGTAGGACTTAAGAGGAAGAAAGCCTAGCAGTAGGATGGTGACTGGGGAGGTGTGCAGGCTGACTGCTCCTTCCTGAGGGCTCGAGTCCTTTGTGACAGGCTGGCTGAGGAGATCCACAGTCTCTCTCTGCTGGAAGATGTGAAGGAAAGCAGGTGTGGCTGTTAGGTCTCTTATGGCAAGGGGCTGAAGAAAGAGCCTGAGTGAGCCTGGGACCAAAGGCCAGTGAAAAGGCTAGGATTTGCCTGAGAATATTGAGGACACCCAGAACTGAGGAGGGAACAAAGAGGACTTTTCACAGATTTTAGTGAGAAGGCTCTTAGAGGAACCCTGGTGGCAAAGCGAAGAAGGAGAGGAAGAAGTGTTTACAGGCCTGAGTGTGGGACTAAATGTGACTTAGACAAAGGCACACTCCCCAAGCAGCCTGGAGAGCATGGGTGATTGGGTAGAGTCATGGAAATCCAAGGGGAAACTGAGGCAAAGCTGTTGCAATGCTCCACTGGCACTCTGGGACAGAAAGTTGTGTAACACAAGGTTTTCCATTTTAAAATGACAAAAATTGATGTTTTCATTTTTTCTTGAAACAAAAAGCACTGTTTGATCAGAACTATCTACTAGGATATGTTTCACCCCATGAAAATATCTTAGAATCCCTGCTTTGGTTATTTTTTAGCATGATGCAGCAGCACACTGGTGAAATGTTAAAAGCAAATCTTCCATGTTTCAGATAATATGCAGCTTAGATGTGGCTTAAGCGTATTTTAAAAATATACAGCTGAGAGCTGAGCTGTGCATGTGATAGGTACAATAGGAGTTATACAGCTGTGTCATATTGATTAAAGAGAGGGATTTAAGTCTTTGAAAGAATTATCAGGGCACAATTACTTGATAAATTTCTAATTATCCAAAGTTAGGTATGAACTCATGTTGAATATAACAACTGTAATGTAAGCCTGTAGGATCGCTAATATTATTATGATGTTTGCACTCAGGACTACACAGAATATGAAAAGTGCTTTCTAGAACCAAAATAAAAATTATTTTTCCTCTGTCTTATTCTGCTTGATCTGGCAGAGTTCTGCCTCTGGTGCTTTTGACTCTCAGGCCTCACTCATACTTGCACCAAAATAACAAAAGGAGTGAATTAAAATCAGTTTAGTTATTTTGGTACAAGTCTGTGTGGGGACACTTGGAATAAAAGTGGCTGAAGTCAGTTTATACTTTGCCATAGTTCGCTGATGCCTCAACATCGGGCTGGGTCCCTCTCTGCCTTGTCACTATTAGTCAGGGAAATTTCTAACTGGCCTGCAAGTGGAAGGTATTGGTTGTCCCTGGTTTTCAATTCAGTTCTGAAGCTTAGCAAGGAAGAGCAGTGAAAGGTCTGAAGATCTAAAATGTGAGGGAGAAAATATTATATTTGAGGAAGAAAAAAGAAGGATGAAAGAGACAGTACATCAGTCACAAGAGGCCTTCCATACCAGTGCTGGGGGAGGCAAGTGGTTAAATTAGCTATTTTAATTTTTTTTAAATGATTAAGAGGCTGCCTAGGAAAGTTACATCAGCCTAGTCGTGGATTACCTCCTGTTTCCTTTGTGCCTGTGGCATTGAAGTTCCCTAGGTCTGGGAGAAGTTATGGGGAATTCTCTCTAAGGGGTTGTCTAAACACACAAGGTGTACTGCTTTAACGACACTGGTATGATTAAAGCAGTATGTTCCCCCTGGTGCAGATGCAGTTCTACTGCTATAGCCTATTCCCATACCAAGAGGAGAATAAGGGTATGTCTACACTACGAAATTAGGTCAAATTTATAGAAGCCGGTTTTATAGATATCGGTTTTATACAGTCGATTGTGTGTGTCCCCACATAAAATGCTCTAAGTGCATTAAGTCGGCGGACCGCGTCCACAGTACCGAGGCTAGCGTCGACTTCCGGAGCATTGCACTGTGGGTAGCTATCGCACAGTTCCCGCAGTCTCCGCCCCCATTGGAATTCTGGGTTGAGATCCCAATGCCTGATGATGCAAAAACAGTGTTGCGGGAGGTTCTGGGTACATGTCGTCAGGCCCCTCCCCTCCGTCAGAGCAACAGCAGACAATCGATTCGCACCTTTTTACCTGGGTTACCTGTGCAGACAACATACCACGGCAAGCATGGAGCCCGCTCAGCTCAGCTCACTGTCACCATATGTCATCTGGGTGCTGGCAGACGTGGTACTGCATTGCTACACAGCAGCAGCTCCTTGCCTTTTGGCAGTGGATGGTGTATTACGATTGATATCCGTCATCGTCCTATTCCTCAGTGAGTTCAATCAGAGGCACCCGGGAAAGTTCTTTAGCAGATTCCTCTAAGCAATACTGAACCAAACTTTCCACTCTGGGCATCTGATTCTTCATTTTGTCTCCTGGAGACCCGGCAGTCTTATTGAACTGTCTTGACGATGATGGCTATCAGTCGTAGTACATCATTTTCTGCCAAGCACCCAGAAGATGCCGATGGCTATCAGTCATGCTGCACCGTCTGCTGCCAGCTTAAGATGTAAAAAATAGATGAACCAGATTTGTTCTGTATTCATTTGCTTCCCCCTCCCTCCGTGAAATCAACGGCCTGCTAAACCCAGGGTTTTGAGTTCAATCTTTTGGGGGGGCCATTCTGTGTGACAGTTGTTTGTGTTTCTCCCTGATGCACAGCCACCTTTGTTGATTTTAATTCCCTGTACCCGTACGCCATGTCGTCAGTCGCCCCTCCCTCCGACACTAGTTTCGCGCCTTTTTTCAGACCAGACGCCATAGCACTGGGATCATGGAGCCTGCTCAGATCACCGCGGCAATTATGAGCATTATGAACACCACGCGCATTGTCCTGGAGTATATGCAGAGCCAGGACATGCCAAAGCAAAACCAGGACCAGCCGAGGAGGCGATTGCAGAGCAGCAACAAGAGTGATGAGGAAATTGACATGGACATAGACCTCTCACAAGGTACAGGCCCCAGCAATGTGCAAATCATGGTGTTACTGGAGCAGGTTCATGGCGTGGAACGCCAATTCTGGGCCCGGGAAACAAGCACAGACTGGTGGGACCGCATCATGTTGCAGGTCTGGGACGATTCCCAGTGGCTGCAAAACTTTCGCATGCGTAAGGGCACTTTCATGGAACTTTGTGACTTGCTTTCCCCTGCCCTGAAGCGCCAGAATACCAGGATGAGAGCAGCCCTCACAGTTGAGAAGCGAGTGGCGATAGTCCTGTGGAAGCTTGCAACGCCAGACAGCTACCGGTCAGTCGGGAATCAATTTGGAGTGGGCAAATCTACTGTGATCCAAGTTGTCAGGGCAATCAAAGACTTGGGGATATCAAGGGTAGTGACTCTGGGAAACGTGCAGGTCATAGTGGATGGCTTTGCTGCAATGGGATTCCCAAACTGTGGTGGAGCTATAAACGGAACCCATATCCCTATCTTGTCACCGGAGCACCAAGCCACCGAGTACCTAAACCGCAAGGGGTACTTTTCAATGCTGCTGCAAGCCCTGGTGGATCACAAGGGACGTTTCACCAACATCAACGTGGGATGGCCAGGAAAGGTACATGATGCTCGCGTCTTCAGGCACTCTGGTCTGTTTCGAAAGCTGGAGGAAGGGACTTTCTTCCCGGACCAGAAAATTACCGTTGGGGATGTTGAAATGTCTATTGTTATCCTTGGGGACCACAGCCTACCCCTTAATGCCATGGCTCATGAAGCCGTACACAGGCAGCCTGGACAGTAGTCAGGACCTGTTCAACTATAGGCTGAGCAAGTGCCAAATGGTGGTGGAATGTGCATTTGGACGTTTAAAAGCGCTCTGGCGCAGCTTACTGACTCGGATAGACCTCAGCGAAACCAATATCCCCATTGTTATTGCTGCTTGCTGTGTGCTCCACAATATCTGTGAGAGTAAGGGGGAGACATTTATGGCAGGGTGGGAGGTTGAGGCAAATCGCCTGGCTGCTGATTACGTGCAGCCAGACACCAGGGCAGTTAGAAGAGTACAGCAGGGGGTGGTGCACATCAGAGAAGCTTTGAAAACGAGTTTGTGACTGGCCAGGCTATGGTGTGAAACTTCTGTTTGTTTCTCCTTGATGAACCCTCCGCCCTCCCCCACCCCCGTTCATTCTACTTCTCTGTAAACCAACCACCCCACCCTCCCCTCCCCCCTTCGAGCATCTCTTGCATTGTTACTTCTCATTCATGCATTCTTTATTAATTCATCACACAACTAGGGGGATAATTGCCAAGGTAGCCCAGGATGGGTAGGGGAGGAGGGAAGGAAAAGGACACACTGCAGTTTAAAACTTTAACTCTTATTGAAGGCCAGCCTTCCGATGCTCGGGCAATCATCTGGGATGGAGTGACTGGGTGGCCGGAGGCCCCCTCACCGTGTTCTTGGGCGTCTGGGTGAGGAGGCAATGGGACTTGGGGAGGAGGGCTGTTGGTTACACAGGGGCTGTAGCGGCGGTCTCTGATCCTGCTGCCTTTCCTGCAGCTCAACCATACACTGGAGCATATCAGTTTGATGCTCCCGCAGCCGAAGCATCAACTCTTGCCTTCTGTCTGCAAGCTGACGCCACCTATCATCTTCAGCCCGCCACTTGCTCTGTTCATCCCGCGATTCAGCCCGCCACCTCTCCTCTTGTTCATATTGTGCTTTTTTGCACTCTGACATTGACTGTCTCCACACATTCTGCTGTGCTCTTTCAGAGTGGGAGGACATCTGGAGCTCTGAGAACATATCATCCCGAGTCCGCCGTTTTCTCCTTCTAATCTTCGCTAGCCTCTGCGAAGGAGAAACATTTGCAGCTGGTGGAGGAGAAGGGAGAGGTGATTAAAAAAGACACATTTTAGAGAACAATGGGTACACTCTTTCACGTTAAATTTTGCTGTTCACATTACACAGCACATGTTCTTTCGTTACAAGGTCGCATTTTTCCTCTTATATTGAGGGCCTGCTGGTTTGGTGTGAGAGA
This sequence comes from Trachemys scripta elegans, assembly GCF_013100865.1. Taxonomy (NCBI): domain Eukaryota; kingdom Metazoa; phylum Chordata; order Testudines; family Emydidae; genus Trachemys; species Trachemys scripta. Next base: position 102,551,855 of record NC_048301.1, on the reverse strand, counting down.
TGACTCACGCAGTACCAGGCATCAGAATTCGGCTTGCAGGCAGCCATGGTAAGCCAAAGTCTTTTGGCTTTTTTTAACCTTCATAACATGTGGGAATGGTTTCAAACAGCAGTGCCCTCATTTCCCATACCAAGGACCCATTGGGTTGACCATTTAAAATGGGTTTGCAATGTAAAAGTAGGGGTTGGGGTTTCCGGGTTGACATGCAGCACAAACCCAACTACCCCCCCCCACACACACACACCCAATTCTCTGGGATGATCACTTCACCCCTCCCCCTGACCGTGTGGCTAACAGCAGGGAACATTTCTGTTCAGCCGAGCAGGAACGGGCACCTCTGAATGTCCCCTTAATAAAATCATCCCATTTCAACCAGGTGACCGTGAATGATATCACTCTCCTGAGGATAACAAAGAGATAAGGAATGGATGTTGTCTGCATGCCAGCAAACACCGGGACCATACACTGCCATGCTTTGTTATGCAATGATTCCAGACTACGTGCTACTGGCCTGGCGTGGTAAAGTGTCCTACCATGGCGGACGGGATAAGGCAGCCCTCCCCAGAAACCTTTTGCAAAGGCTTTGGGAGTACATGAAGGAGAGCTTTCTGGAGATGTCCCTGGAGGATTTCCGCTCCATCCCCATACACGTTAACAGACTTTTCCAGTAGCTGTACTGGCTGCGATTGCCAGGGAAAATTAATCATTAAACACGCTTGCTTTTAAACCATGTGTAATATTTACAAAGGTACACTCACCAGAGGTCCCCTGTGTGCCCTCAGGGTCTGGGCGCACGCCTTGGGTGAGTTCGGGGGTTACTGGTTCCGGGTCCAGGGTGATAAACATATCCTGGCTGTTGGGGAAACTGTTTTCTCCGCTTCCTTGCTGTGAGCTAACTTCATTGTCTTCATCGTCATCTTCCTCGTATCCCGAACCCGCTTCCCTGTTGCGTGTTTCTCCATTGACGGAGTCATAGCACACGGTTGGGGTAGTGGTGGCTGCACCCCCTAGCATCGCATGCAGCTCCGCGTAGAAGCGGCATGTTTGCGGCTCTGCCCCGGACCTTCCATTTGCCTCTCTGGCTTTGTGGTAGGCTTGCCTTAGCTTCTTAATTTTCACGCGGCACTGCTGTGCATCCCTTTTATGGCCTTTGGCCTTTGAGACATTTTCTAATATTTTGCCATTTCGTTTACTGCTACGGAGTTCAGCTACCAGTGATTCATCTCCCCATATGGCGAGCAGATCCTGTACCTCCTGTTCGGTCCATGATGGAGCTCTTTTGCGATCCTGGGACTCCATCATGGTTACCTGTGCTGATGAGCTCTGCGTGGTCACCTGTTCTCTCCACGCTGGGCAAACAGGAAATGAAATTCAAAAGTTCGCGGGGCTTTTCCTGTCTACCTGGTCAGTATATCTGAGTTGAGAGTGCTGTCCAGAGCGGTCACAATGAAGCACTGTGGGATAGCTCCTGGAGGCCAATAACATCGAATTCCGTCCACACTACCCCAAATCCGACCCGCAAAGGCCGATTTTAGCGCTAATCCCCTCGTCGGAGGTGGAGTAAAGAAAGTGGTTTAAAGGGCCCTTTAAGTCGGAAAAAAAGGGCTTCGTCGTGTGGATGTGTCCAGGCTTAATTCGATTTAACGTTGCTAAAGTCAACCTAAACTCGTAGTGTAGACCAGGCCTAAGCTATACCAGAATAAAGTACCTTTATGCCAGTATAACTATGTTAGTTTAAACATAAATCACGCCCCTAATGACATGAGTTATACTAGTGCAAAAATTCTGTTTAGACCAGACCTAACTCAAAGTGACTCTGCAGTGTGCTACCACAGAACTGAGATTTTTCAATGTGGCATTGCACTCCATCACACTAGGTTCATCCTTTCTCTGAATACACTGGATTTCTATGAACTACAGTTTTCTGCAACTTGCAAGGCTCACAAGGCTTGGAGGATATTTTGTGTAGCACTAGGCCTGAAATTATTTTCTTTTGGATTAATTTATCTTGAGTCTCACTAAGGCTCCATTTAACCCAATAGAAAATAACTTATTCTAAAAGGAAATTGTTTATTTTGTATAGATTATACATGGGATAAACACAAAAGTCCAAAGAGGTTAAAATTCCATGCTTATGGTTAAATAGTTACACACTGAGGCCTGGACCTACAGAAATAGTCATGGGAGGCAGGGCTGAGATGAGTGAAAACCTTGCAAAGATTCTATTACTGAGTTTTCCTAGAATCATTCCACTGGGGGGCCGGGATCACTCACCTATCCCACCTGCCTAAAACAAGCAGTGGTTCCCTGCAGATTCCTCAGACCCTTCCCAAAGGATCTGCATGGACTCCAGAGGATCTGCACAATTCCAGCTCCCTTTGCACAGAAACCCTGTGCCTTCACACCATCTCTGAGCCCTCCTGCTGCGCTTCCTAGCAGCTCCATTGCAGTCATGCTGCCAGAGCTAATAGAAGCCACTGCTTCCCCAAAAGCCTCCTTTATTTTCCAGAGTGAAGGAGACCACGTGAGTTAATGCCACTTCAAATTTATCTCTTAGGCTTTAAGGAGGATAATGAGCATCCCTCCCTGGCCCATTCCTCTATAGCTTTGTATCTGTGGCAAGCAATGGTGCCACGGAGCGTCTGCCGTGTATGCTAAGCTGCCATCTACACCTCCACAACTCTAGTGTGGGTCAGGTTATCTCGGTCAGATTATTTAAGAACGGGTCAAGTAGACAGTAGTGGGAACCATGTAGTGAGTAGTCCTGCAAAAATTTAGGTGACCAGACTGGGGGCTCCACCTATTTTAATTTTTTTGACTACGAATGGGATTTCCAAAGCGCTGTGTGCTGACCTAGCTCTCTTCCTATTAAAGCCCATAGGAAAACTCCCACTGACTTCAGTGAAAGCAGCATTAAGCCAGTTCTGATCCTTTTGAAAACTCCACCCCATATCTTCCCCAGATGATGATTTTGTTTGCCCAGTAGGTGGAGCAAGCACATCAGTTAATAGTTGTGAACGGACAGGATTTGTTCCATTCTGTGTGTGAAAACATCTTTATTTCCCTCAGGAATCCTTTACTTTTATGTGTATCATCCAATCAGTGTTTTTAAAAAAGCAATAATGAGACGATTGAGGCAATTACACTCAGTCTATCAGCATATGCTATTGTTATTGTACAGTGTCGGAGGTATGCATGGCACTTTAGAGGCAAAATAAAATGTTTTTTGCCGCAAGGCTACCATAGGAAGACATGATAAAGTGACACAAGGACTCCCATTAATGAAAACAGGTGAGCATGTCCTCACCCATTAGAGCAGGGGTTCTCAAACTTGGGGTTGGGACCTCTCAGGGGGTCGCGGGGTTATTACATGGGGGGGGTCACAAGATGTCAACCTCCACCCCAAACCCCGCTTTGCCTCCAGCATTTATAATAGTGTTAAATATATAAAAAAGTGTTTTTCATTTCTAAGGGGGGTCGCACTCAGAGACTTGCTATGTGAAAGGAGTCATCAGTACAAAAGTTTGAAAGCCACTGCACTAGAGGAAGGGTTGCACAGTTAAGTCTTTATAGCCATACCAGACCAGAGTTTCAACATGAGTAAGCATGGCAGTAGTACCTTACTCTAGTCCCAGTGAAATCAGGAATAATTCTCAGTATGAGTAAAACTGGTAGAATCTGGCCCATTGAATAGAATGACATGTATTATTACATTTAAAAAAAACCAACCTCCCTACATTAAAAAGAAAGCTAAGGGTGTAAAGTCAAGCTTTCAAAAGTTAGGAAATGCCAGAGTTAAGGTTGCCTGTGGAACTTTAATGTGGCGTCCTCATGTATGTGCATTATGATACAATCTCTATTTACACGATTGCATAGTATTTTTTCTGCAGGATCCTTCCCTCATTCACTGTGCAGGATGGAGGATGCTCCTCCCACCCCTCACTCCTGTCTGTCTTCCTGACCTGTAAACTCTGTATATCTCTGTATTGCAGGCAGGCTGCTGCCTTCTCCACCTTGCCTGGGCATCAGCTGAAGGAGCACTTAGAATTGCCCTCAGTTCCAGGGCCTGGCACTGCTGCAGCCCCAGGCAGCTGGGAAGAACAATTGCAGGCAAAGTCCTGCCCAGTCTCTGCAGCCCTGTGATGGAGCATGTCTGGTACAGATGGAATCAGGGTGACAAACCTCAACTAAACATCTGGGTAACACCCCTGTTCCATTGCCAAAGTTCAATATCTGCTCCAAATCATAGGTATGCGAGAGCCTCTAAATGAAACAGTTGTATGACTGTTTTAAACATTGACGAAACAACATATTTTCCCCTAATTTTGTTCTCTGAACCAGCTGAACCATTTTGACTGAAGCTTTCAAAAAAAAAAAAGAAAATCAGCCTCAGGCAGACACCTGGCGTGGAAAATTTCAGCTCAAACAGTTGGTTTGTCAAAGTTACGTGCAACTGAAAATAGGGGCTTAAAATGGAAGGTGTGAAGCAAACTTAATTATAGGTGGCGCTACAAACAATATCCATATGTGAATGTCTTTTCTGTAAAACGTCACACAACATTTTGATGGTAAGAGCACCGTCCTGCTCCGTTGAAGTCAATGGCAAAATTTCCATTGACTTCAATGGCGCATTTTATATAAATGTTCATTATTAACAGTAATACATATTAGCACAGTTTATGGGGACAGCCATGGAAGATCAGACCAGAAATAGACCCAAGGAATTTAGTTGTGTTGCTTGTAGAGATCAGGCAAAATACATTGGAAGTAGGGAGCAATGTTTGTAATTTGTTTTAAAAGAATTTCTTGATGGTCACTTGCATGCCCTCATCTCTGAGAATTAGTTTGTGGTTGCCTAAGGGGAGCGTGTTAATGGGAGCATGGGTAAAAATGGTCCTGGAATCAAGCAGAGGAAAATTCTTTACGCCCCATTATGGTTGATGTTAGCCATATCAGACCAGAGTTTCAACATGAATAAGCATGGAGAAACCCATGTTTGGATGCATAAGCAAGGAAGGCAAGAATTGTGCAGGACTCTTTCTGCAAGATCTGGAGATCTGTGAACCAAAAAAAGTGGGTGGTGATCAGGAAAGTGAAAAAGTGAAGGCTAGATGAAGGATGCACTGAAATTTGAATTAGTACAGTGCATAATAGCCACAATACAGCCAAGATCACTTGATGACTGCTTAAATTCAGAAAAGGGGTGGATGCGATACAGTAGTAATTGATCATTTTCACATAGCTCTGCATTAGTGATGGAGCTGGCTGAATATTTTTCAACATAATGGTTTTCTGTTGGAAAATGCTGTTTAACTGAAATCAGGACTTTTTGTGGGGACATGTTGACTCAGATCAAAATTTGTTTTGAAAAAAATTGCAAAAGAAGTTTTCCGATAAGGTCAAAATGTTCTGTTTTGACCTTATTAGAACAAGACATTTTGACTTTTTTTATTCAAAACAACTTTGTTTTAAAATTTATTTTATTATATTATAAAATTTGTATATATTACATTATAATATAAAAAGTTGAAATCAGAACAAAACATTTTTAATTTTGTGAGAACAAACTGTTTCAACAGATCCAAAACAAACAGAAAGCCTTTGAGGAGGTCCCTCACCAAAGGCTCTTAAGCAAATTAAGCTGTCATGGGATAAGAGGGAAGGTCCTCTAATGGATTGGTAACTGGTTAAAAGATAGGAAACAAAGGGTAGGAATAAATGATCAGTTTTCAGAATGGAGAGAGGTAAATAGTGGTGTCCCCAACAGGTCTGTACTGAAACCAGTTCTATTCAACAAATAAATGATCTGGAAAAGGGGGTAAACAGTGAGGTGGCAATTTGCAGATGGTACAAAACTCTCAAGATAGTTAAGTCCCAGGCAGACTGCAAAGAGCTACAAAAGGATCTCTCAAAACTGGGTGACTGGGCAACAAAATGGCAGAGGAAATTCAATGTTGATAAATGCAAAGTACTGCACATTGGAAAACATAATCCCAACTATACATATGAAATGATGGGGTCTAGATTAGCTGTTACCACTCAAGAAAGAAATTGTGGAGTCATTGTGGATAGTTCTCTAAAAACATCCTCTCAATGTGCACTGGCAGTCAAAAAAGCAAACAGAATGTTGGGAATCATTAAGAAAGGGATAGATAATAAGACAGAAAATATCAGATTGCCTCTATATAAATCCATGGTATGCCCACATCTTGAATACTGCGTGCAGATGTGGTCACCCCATCTCAAAAAAGATGTATTGGAATTGGAAAAGGTTCAGAAAAGGGCAACAAAAAATGACTAGGGGTATGGAATGACTCCCATATGAGGAGAAATTAGTACGACTGGAACTGTTCAGCTTGGAAAAGCGATGACTAAGGGGGGATATGATAGAGGTCTATAAAATCATGACTGGTGTGGAGAAAGTAAATAAGGAAGTGCTATTTATTCCTCCTCATAACACAAGGACTAGGGGTCACCAAATGAAATTAATAGGGAGCAGATTTAAAACAAAGAAAAGGAAGTATTTTTTTTACACATCTCACAGTCAACCTGTGGAACTCCTTGCCAGAGGATGTTGTGAAGGCCAAGACTATAACAGGGTTAAAAAAAGAACTAGATAAGTTGATGGAAGATAGGGTCCATCAATGGCTATTCGCTAGGATGGGCAGGGATGGTGTTCGTAGCTTCTGTTTGCCAGAAGCTGGGAATGGGCGATGGGATGGATCACTTGACGATTACCTGTTGTGTTCATTCCCTCTGGGCACCTGGCATTGGCCACTGTCAGAAAACAGGATACTGGGCTAGGTAGACCTTTGGTCTGACCTAGTATGGCTGTTCTTATGTTAAATCTCATTCTCTACTTTACTTGAGATTCTAGAGGTCTTCAAGGTATTCTGCTATCTATCCAAAACATTTTTTTCCAGTCACATGACCTCTGCATCAAAGAGATTGTCAGTTTACACAAGTTGCTTAGAGACTTTTCTACACTGATTCCTTTTTTAAACAAATCATATAACAGATTTTTCTTTCTATTTCTTATTTCTAAGATTGGAGATGAGATAGTTCGGATAAACGGATACTCCATCTCTTCATGCACTCATGAGGAAGTAATAAATCTCATCCGTACAAAGAAAATAGTGTCCATAAAAGTAAGACGTAAGTAATGCAAAATTCACATGGGTTGCTACAGTTCCCACACTGACAGAGAGAATGTCATGTAGCTAATTCATAATCTGCAGGAAGATTTACCTGACATATTTTTCTCTTGCAGATATCGGCATGATACCTGTCAAAAGGTAAACACAATCAGTCCCTTTCCTAAATTCATATCCAACATACAAATTAGATTCTTCATTTCCTCTGCAATCTCTTATCTACCATTGATATTCTAGAAAGTTGATAATGGCCAACTTTATCAATGATTAAAATGATACACCTTGGCTGATTTGGCAGGCTACTGCCCCATTTGATGCATCTGATTCCCTGTCTTAAATAAGCAAGCTTATCTTTCTGCATTATCAGTGGAATCAGTCTGGAACTCGGACAAATTCCAGCACCAAATTCACTTAGCAGAATGCTCCAAAGTTCTAGCATCTTCCTAACTTTCGGGGTTGTTTTTTAGAAGCAGCCTCTGACTAAAGCTGGCTGAAGTTTTGAAAATCATGATTGGTCTATGATGACTTTTGTTGAAAAATTGAATTTCAATGGGGGGGGGAATAATTGAAATGTTCTGATAAAAAAAAATCTTTTAGATTTTTGAGGGATGTTTTGACTAGCTGTATAAACCGGTTGAGATTTTTTGACTTTCGAAAAAAGTTTCCAAAAACCAATAATTTTTCAAAAAGTTTGCTAAATTATATATAGTTTTTTTTTACCAGCTCTACCTCTATCTTTACTGATGTAAATTATTGCATGTTTACCTGATGTCCTTTAGACAGCTAAGTACTTGACTACAAAATCAATATCATTATTTATCAATAGTACCTACATTTATGTGTGGATGCAAAATACATGGCTGGATTGAAGCCACATTCAATATACTCATCATTTTAAAACCATTTTCCTCATCATATTTAACCATTTTGGTTTTTTTACTTCTAGCTCTCCAGATGAGCCTCTTAAGTGGCAATTTGTGGATCAGTTTGTGTCAGATTCTGGGGTAAGACACCTAATATCTTATTTTAGTAATATGCCCTCTGGGAACACTTAGCAATATTTAATTTGTTTTCCCTCCACCCCCTTACTTATCTTTTTAGTGATTGCATTTATTTTGATGGTACAAAAACCTGTTAAGTGAAATCTGAAACAGACAGCTATTAATGTCCTACCAGTCTGTTCCTATGTGGCCTTATCCGCCTCTTACTAAAGTCAATAGAAAAATCTTCCATTAACTTCAGTGGGAGTTGGATGAGGTTGATAGTTAGAAAACATAATTAAAAAGCATCCCCTACATTTTCAAAAGTACCTTGTGGTTTTTGAGTGCCTTCGTTTTTGGGTGCCTGAATTGAGAGGGCTTTTAAAGGGGCCTGATTTTTCAGAAGGCAGATGCTCAACCTTTCTGAAAATCAGCCCCTTCAGGGGGTCTCAGCTAGAACACTCAATATCACTAGCTACTCCTGGAAAATTCAGACTTGTGTATATTTTTGCTCTGATGCCCTGGTGATGAGCACGTGGTAAATAAACTGCTAAAGTTTAGTAGACAAATATGAAAATGAAAAGCTCTAGAAGCAGTAATACAGAAAATGTGTGTTAGAAATGAAATGTTTCTACCAATATAAATAAAAGAATCAATAACTTCTGTTGAGTTTGGTGACTCAGCAAGCCAGTGCAAGAGGCAATTTTTAATAGATTATTTGACATACCCTAACTGTTATTAGAGGTTAAAATTCCTAGAGTGTGGGAGACTAATGGAAGAACAAATAAGTCTATGAATGACATCCATGGGTTACAGCAGTGCTAAGAGAGCCCATGACTGGCTTTCCCTAGATTTATATCAGGGAAGGGTCCATTTAAAATAAAAGGTAATGAGGGCTATCAATATATTTTAGGTTTCAGAGTAGCAGCCATGTTAGTCTGTATCCGCAAAAAGAAGAACAGGAGTACTTGTGGCACCTTAGAGACTAACAAATTTATTAGAGCATAAGCTTTCGTGGACTACAGCCCACTTCTTCGGATGCATATAGAGTGGAACATATATTGAGCATATATTTTAGGCAACTCTTTGTCATGATATGCACAAGCTAATCATTTTTTCTCTTATGACCTTGCTTTAACTTTTTTTCTACTTTCCTCCTGAGATGTATCTTGATTGTTGTGATAATCCTCTCCGAATAGATAAAGAGTCAAAATCAGTCCTGGCACAGCTCCATTGAAGTCAATGTATTTGCTCGTCCTTACACTGGGGCTGAATTTGGACTATATAGCAGTGTAACCTGTAAATATGTAGGGTGAAATCCAGACACATTGAAATCAATGGGAGTTTTACTATTGGCTTCAGTGGAGCCAGGATTTTACCTGCAGTCTTTTTCCCCTTCTTTCTTTTGCTATAGGAGGGAAAAGGCAGCGTTGCTGGGCTCGCTTCATCTGGAGGAAGGGACAATAAAGAGAAGAAAGTCTTCATTAGTTTAATTGGTTCAAAGGGCATGGGATGCAGGTATGTAGATGTGTCCCATTTAATATGGTTTGCAAGAAATATTGGTAATTTGTGGAGTGAGAAATGCAGAACAGTCTTTGTTTGTGTAGTATCAGCAAAATATACATACAATCTAATATTTTGACAAAGATGTGGGAATACCTTTGTACAATGTGTTATTTAAACACTTAATACTGCAGCATAAATGTCTACTTGCTGAATTCTGCACCTCCATTTAGGTGCATCTTTAAGTCACTACAAAAGAACGACTGTTTATCTTTGTTTTAACCATGTTCAAAATGGAAAATGTGATCAGCTTATTTCATAAAAGACATCTAGAACATGGTATAGGAACTTTTTTCCTTTAGTTACTTATAAATCAAAAGTAAAGAATTATTTATTTTTATTGACAATGTATGGGTCTAAGGATAGCATTTTAAAAAGCACTTAAGTAACTTAGGAGCCTAAGTCCAAATTTCAAATGCAAATAAATTATTTAGGTTCTCTAAAGGCTAAATTTTTAAAGGGTATTTACATACTTAAATATGCAGATAGGTGCCTAGTGGAATTTTCAAAAGTGCCTGAGTGCCATTGATTTCATTTATCAGAGGGGTAGCCATGTTAGTCTGGATCTGTAAAAAGCAACAAAGAGTCCTGTGGCACCTTATAGACTAACAAATGTATTGGAGCATGAGCTTTCATGGGTGAATACCCACTTCATCAGACGCATTTCCATTACATGCGTCTGACGAAGTGGGTATTCACCCACGAAAGCTTATGCTCCAATACATTTGTTAGTCTATAAGGTGCCACAGGACTCTTTGTTGCTTTTTATTGATGTCATTGTCCTGGTGCACGGGGTCACACTGCCATTCAAATTTGGCCCAGTTGCCCTTCCATCTGTCTTTGAGAGCCAAACGTCTCTTCAGTGCTGTTGCCCTGCTTTGGAAAGCAGGCTGCATGCCTTGGAAGAATGTACCAAAACCGCAACTTTAACAAACTGTGGCTGCAACTTTTGAACAAAAAAAAAAAATCACAACTTTCTTATGGCCTTAGTTATAATGTTATTCACTCTTTCCAAAGCTCTTGCATCTGAAGAAGTGAGGTTCTTACCCACAAAAGCTTATGCTCCCAATACTTCTGTTAGTCTCAAAGGTGCCACAGGACCCTCTGTTGCATCCTACTTTTGGCACCAAAATTACTCAATTGGTCTTAATTCACACTTTTTTTTTAAATCGACTTAAGCAAAATCAAAATAGGGCACTCGTATTCAAAAATGAGTGCCTACCCCCAGATTTGCACTGAAAAAACAAAAGGTATGATTTAAAACTCGTATAATTATTTTGGTGCAAGTTTGTGTACAGACCAGCTCTTAGCCAGACAGGCGCCATACTTAACAGCTTTTAATACTCTCAATGATTTGCACGCTTGCACTGAATGTAATTTTTTTTGGTCAGAAAAAGCTTAATAAATACACTGACCTCTTTTTCATGCTTAAGGGTATGTCTGTTCTTCAAACTGGGGGTGTGTGCGATTCACAGCTCGAGGAGAAATATTAACGTTAGCTCTGATCGAGTTAGCGCACTAAAAATGGAGTGTAGCCACTGTGGCACAAGCCACAGGAAAGGCTAGCCGCCACGAGTATGTGCCTGGGGTTTCGGATAGAAAAATACTTGGGGCAGTTATCCCTTGAGCTGCTCACGCTGCCATAGCTACCCTGCTTTTAGCATGCTAGCTCCATCAGAGCTAGTGTGGGTACGTCTCCTTGAGCTGAGAATCACACCCCCAGCTCATACCCTAACAAAGAACAGTTCAAGGATCGTCTGTGAAATTAAGAATAATCAGTTATCTTATTGTTGGGGATCATTTACTGCTGCTGCTGAACATATGTGGTACAGTATGTCTTGAGCTATAGATGAATATTTTTTTTTAAATGCTGGTAGCAGCAGTAAAGGGGGTAGTCTTTCTTTCCCCATACAAAATGATTCTGTAATCAGAACATAACATTTATTTTAAAAAGAACCATCCCTTTCTATGATAGTATGATTTACAAAATTTAAAACAGAATTAGAAAGAACGATAATATAAGGTTATATGGCAAAGCATTGTGTAACCCACGCACCTTCTGTCCCATCTAGGGGCACTGAGACCACTTAGAGCGAGATTAATAAGTCTGCTCTCTAGCCTTAGCTAACAGGCAGTTGGCTTTTAGCTCGTGGTAGAGGCTCATGGACTAAGCTCCAGAGGTCCTGAGTTCAATCCTGTCCACTGATTACTGGCATTACAATTACACAGATGGGATGAGTTAAAAAATAAACATCTATTCTGACTGGGCATGATTCTCTTATTTATACTTGTGTGAATCAGGAGCAAGCTTGAAATCAGCAGAGTTACCCAAGTGTAAATCAGTTGTGAGTGGAGAATCAGATCCACCATGTAGATGTGATGTTAGCATTTATAATTTATCATATTCCCTCAAATGTACCATATACCTATAATAAAATACCCATTAAGCCTTTTTATGGTGCATGGTAGTAATTTTTATACTATCATGTTTAACTTTGAATTCATAAAGTAGCAACTCCATATTAATAATAATTAACTAAATGTGGAAGGAATGTTTGGTTTTTGTTTGTTTTTAGGAAACAGTGCAGACTTGACAGGGCGGGGAGACGGGACGGACTGTTTAAAACATTGAATATAGCAATTTCTCCAGCTTGCCATATTCTAATTAGTAATAGACATTAGAAGAATGTAGGAGGAAACAAATATGATATTACTTCATGTTTTTTGGTTGTACTTTTTATGGCTTAGAAAAAACAACTTTATGCTCTTTGTATTGTTCTGTTTATAACTGTATGAAGATACACTCCTCCTGCCATATGAACTCTGGGCCCGATTTACAAAGCTATTTAGATGCCCTAAGACAGGGGTTCTCAGGACAAATTATTTGGTGCCCTGGGAGTGCGGCCACCAACTCCTGCTGGTGGCCGCTCTCACACTTTTCTCTAAAATACTTAATTAGCTTTAGGAAAAACAAATAAATATGCACATATACACGTCCAAATCATTGTAGTTTATTTATTGCTAGCTAGTAAGTCTGTTGTGAAAAGTGATATTAACAAACATACAAGTATCACTTTTCAGAGCAGACTTACTCCGCCCTGGCAAGGCTGGGAACAAATTAAGCCCTTGATTGGTGGTCAGAGGAGGCAGCAGAGACCAGGGGTGATGGGGGTGAAGAGGTGACCAGGGGAGGCAGCAGGGGGCTGCAGCCTGAAGTGCCACAGCTGGTGGACGGAGCCCAAAGCCGCATGGCTGGAGCCTGGGGCCTGCTGCTGCACAGCCAGAGCTGCCACTCTGCCACCCCATGGCTGAGTCCCACTGCCCCAGGAAGGTGGGGAACTTACTGGCTACCTGCTCCTCCAGCATTGGGCCCCAGGTGTCTGGCGGGGAAATGGGGGATAGGGCCCAACCCCTGCTGGTAGCCTCAGCAACCAACACCAAGGCTGTGCATCCAGGAGCACCAGGGAGGGGGAGGGGCCGCTGCTCCCTCCACCCCAATAACAGCCCAGGAGGCTGTGGCCGCAAGAAAAGCCCCAAGTGGCCTCATGTGGCCCCGGTGGCTGCATTTGAGAAATGCTAACTAGATCCTGGTAGTGAGGAAGCCAGAGCAATCACCTAGATTTTCTGTAATATAGGAATTATTATAATGTATCAATTGTTTATAACAGCATTCCAACACTGATGGTTTCTGCATATGCATACAAATGACTGATGTTAACATGTTATTGCTTCAAGGTAGGCGGAGTGTTCTAAGGCTGTTTGTGACTTTAGTTTACAAAATTACTAACAGCAAATCCAGTTATGGAGAGTCTAAACTTTTTAACCTTTGTATGTCTGTAATCACATAATGAAATAATATATCCTCTTCTGTTTTTTATTGACGTCTCAGTCCCTGAAAATTAAATACATTTAGATTGGTTCTCTTATCAGTTAAGTTCTTGACTTCATTGCAGGGGTTCTCGCAAGACATTTTTTGGTGGCCTCAGAGTGTGGCCACCAACTCTTGCTGGTGGCCGCACTGACAAAATACTTAATTAACTTTAGGAAAAACAAATAAATAGCACATATACACATCACTGTAATTTATGTAGGGTTGGGTTTTTTTTGCAGACTCAATAATAAAAATACTACTGTGAAAAGTGATATTTGTATGTTTGTTAATATCAATCACTTTTTACAGGACACTTAGGCCTGGTCTACACTACGGGTTTAGGTCGACTTTAGCAGCGTTAAACCGAATTAAGCCTGGACACGTCCACACAACGAGGCCCTTTCTTTCGACTTAAAGGGCCCTTTAAACCGGTTTCTTTACACCACCTCCGACGAGGGGATTAGCGATAAAACCGGCCTTTGCGGGTCGGAATTGGGGTAGTGTGGACGGAATTCGATGTTATTGGCCTCCGGGAGCTATCCCACAGTGCTTCATTGTGACCGCTCTGGACAGCGCTCTCAACTCAGATGCACTGACCAGGTAGACAGGAAAAGACCCGCGAAGGTTTGAATTTCATTTCCTGTTTGCCCAGCGTGGAGAGAACAGGTGACCACGCAGAGCTCATCAGCACAGGTAACCGTCATGGAGTCCTCCCAGGATCGCAAAAGAGCTCCAGCATGGACCGAACGGGAGGTACGAGATCTGCTCGCCATATGGGGAGATGAAGCAGTGATAGCTGAACTCCGTAGCAGTAAAAGAAATGGAAAAGTATTAGAAAAGATCTCCAAGGCCATGAAGGACCGAGGCCATAACAGGGACACACAGCAGTGCCGCGTGAAAATTAAGGAGCTAAGGCAAGCCTACCACAAAGCCAGAGAAGCAAACGGAAGGTCCGGGGCAGAGCCGCAAACTTGCCGCTACTACGCGGAGCTGCATGCGATCCTAGGGGGTGCAGCCACCACTACCCCAACCGTGTGCTATGACTCTCTCACTGGAGAAACACACAGGGAAGACGGTTCGGGGAACGAGGAAGATGACGATGGAGGTACTGTAGGTAGCTCACAGCAGCAAGGAAGCGGAGAAACCGGTTTCCCCAACAGCCAGGATATGTTTGTGACACTGGACCTGGAACCAGTAACCCCCGAACTCACCCAAGACCCTCAGGGCACACAGGAGACCTCTGGTGAGTGTAACTTTGTAAATATTTGTAAACATTACAAAAAAAAGCAAGCAAGTCTGTTAACGTGTATGGGGATGGAGCGGAAATCCTCCAGGGACATCTCCAGAAAGCTCTCCTGGTTGAAATGGGGTGATTTTATTAAGGGGGACATTCAGAGGCGCCCGTTCCTGCTATTCGGACCAGAAATGTTCCCCGCTGTTAACCACGCGGTGGGGGGGAGGGGTGAAGTGATCATCCCAGAGAATCGTGTGTGTGTGTGTGGGGGGGGTGGTTTACTTGTGTTTGTGCCGCATGTTAACCGGGAAACCGCAGCCCCCTCCTTTTACATTGAAACCCCATTTTAAATGGACAACCCAATTCATCCTTGAGATGGGAAATGCGCTGCTGTTTGCAACCTTTCCCGCATGTTAAGAAGGTTAAATAAGCCAAAACACTGTGGCCTACGATGGCTGCCTGCAAGCCGAAATATGCGACCTTGTAATGAAAGAGTGTACCCATTGTTCCCTAAAATGTGTCTTTTTTAACCACCTCTCCCTTCTCCTCCACCAGCTGCAAATGTTTCTCCTTCGCAGAGGCTCGTGAACATTAGAAAGAGAAAACGTAAGACGAGGGACGAGATGTTCACGGAGCTGCAGATGTCCTCCCACGCTGATAGAGCACAGCAGAATGCGTGGAGGCAGTCAATGTCGGAGATGAGAAAAGTCCAACATGAACGAGAGGAGAGGTGGCGGGCTGAAGACGATAGGTGGCGTCAGCTTGCAGACAGACGGCAAGAGGCAATGCTCCGTCTGCTGGAGCATCAAAGTGATATGCTCGAGCGTATGGTTGAGTTGCAGGAAAGGCAGCAGGAGCAGAGACCGCCGCTACAGCCCCTGTGTAACCAACAGCCCTCCTCCCCAAGTTCCATAGCCTCGTCACCCAGACGCCCAAGAACACGGTGGGGGGGCCTCCGTCCACCCAGTCACTCCACCCCAGATGATCGCCCAAGCATCAGAAGGCTGGGCTTCAATAAGAGTTAAAGTTTTAAAATGCAGTGTGTCCTTTTCCATCCCTCCTCCCCCACCCATCCCTGCTACCTTGGCAATTATCCCCCTACCTCTGTAAGGAACTAATAAAGAATGCATGAATGTGAAAAAACAATGACTTTATTGCCTCTGCAAGCGGGAGGGGAGGGGAGGGTGGGGTGGGGTGGTTGGTTTACAGGGAAGTAGAGTGAACCGGGTCGGGGGGGGGGTTGGAGGGTTCATCAAGGAGAAACAAACAGAAGTTTCACACAGTAGCCTGGCCAGTCACAAAACTCGTTTTCAAAGCTTCTCTGATGCGCACCGCGCCCTGCTGTGCTCCTCTAACCGCCCTGGTGTCTGGCTGCGCGTAATCAGCGGCCAGGCGAGTTGCCTCAACCTCCCACCCCGCCATAAATGTCTCCCCCTTACTCTCACAGATATTGTGGAGCGCACAGCAAGCAGCAATAACAATGGGGATATTCTTTTCGCTGAGGTCTGAGCGAGTCAGTAAGCTGCGCCAGCGCGCTTTTAAACGTCCAAATGCACATTCCACCACCATTCGGCACTTGCTCAGCCTGTAGTTGAACAGGTCCTGACTCCTGTCCAGGCTGCCTGTGTATGGCTTCATGAGCCATGGCATTAAGGGGTAGGCTGGGTCCCCAAGGATCACGATAGGCATTTCAACATCCCCAATGGTCACTTTCTGGTCCGGGAAGAAAGTCCCTTCCTCCAGCTTTCGAAACAGAGCAGAGTTCCTGAAGACGCGAGCATCATGTACCTTTCCCGGCCATCCCACGTTGATGTTGGTGAAACGTCCCTTGTGATCCACCAGGGCTTGCAGCAGCATTGAAAAGTACCCCTTGCGGTTTATGTAGTCGGTGGCTTGGTGCTCCGGTGACAAGATAGGGATATGGGTTCCGTCTATGGCCCCGCCACAGTTTGGGAATCCCATTTCAGCAAAACCATCCACTATTGACTGCACGTTGCCCAGAGTCACTACCCTTGCTATCACCAGGTCTTTCATTGCCCTGGCAAATTGGATCACAGCAGCCCCCACAGTAGATTTGCCCACTCCAAATTGATTCCCGACTGACCGGTAGCTGTCTGGCGTTGCAAGCTTCCACAGGGCTATTGCCACTCGCTTCTCAACTGTGAGGGCTGCTCTCATCTTGGTATCCTGGCGTTTCAGGGCAGGGGAAAGCAAGTCACAAAGTTCCATGAAAGTGCCCTTACGCATGCGAAAGTTTCGCAGCCACTGGGAATCGTCCCATACCTGCAGCACGATGCGGTCCCACCAGTCTGTGCTTGTTTCCCGGGCCCAGAATCGGCGTTCCACGGTATCAACCTGCCCCAGTAACACCATGATTTCCACATTGCTGGGGCCTGTGCCTTGTGAGAGGTCTATGGCCATGTCAATTTCCTCATCACTCTCGTCGCCGCGCTGCAATCGCCTCCTCGCCTGGTCCGGGTTTCGCCTTGGCATGTTCTGGCTCTGCATGTACTCCAGGACAATGCGCGTGGTGTTCATAGTGCTCATAATTGCCGCGGTGATCTGAGCGGGCTCCATGATCCCAGTGCTAGCTATGGCGCCTGGTCAGAAAAAAGGCGCGAAAGTAGTATCTGATGGACCAGGAGAAGGAGGGCGGGAGGGAGGGAGGGCCGAGTGACGACATGGCGTACAGGTACAGGAACAGGGAGAAACACAAACAACTGTCACACAGAATGGTCCCCCCAAAGATTAAACTGGAAACCCTGGGCTTAGCAGGCCGTTGATTTCACGGAGGAAGGGGAAGCAAATGAACACAGAACAAATCTATTTTTTACATCTTAAGGTGGCAGCCGACGCTGCAGCATGAGTGACAGCCATACCAGTATGACGATGACGGATACCAATCATAATATGCCATCATCTGCCAAAAGGCAAGGGGCTGCTGCTGTGTAGCAATGCAGCCCCACGTCTGCCAGCCCCACGTCCGCCAGCACCCAGCATCGCCCTCGGCCTCTTCTGGGTGCTTAGCAGACAATATTGGGCAATTGGCAGAAAATAGTATATTATGACTGGTAACCGTCATCATCGAAACAGTAGCATGTCTGCCCAGGTGGCCATGATTGACAGCCATACCAGTACGACGACGACGGGTACCAGTCATAATATACCATCGCCTGCAAGGGGCTGGTGCAATGCAGCACTACGGCTGCCAGCCCCACGGCTATCACTCATGCTACACCGTCTACCGCCAAAAGGCAGTTAGCAGCTGCTGCTGTGTAGCAATGCAGTCCCACGTCTGCCGGCACCCAGAGGACATATGGTGACGGTGAGCTCAGCTGAGCTGAGCGGGCTCCATGCTTGCCGTGGTATGTTGTCTGCACAGGTAACCCAGGTAAAAAGGCGCGAATCTATTGTCTGCCGTTGCTGTGACGAGGGGGGAGGGGCCTGACGACATGTACCCAGAACCGCCCGCGACACTGTTTTGCATCATCCGGGCATTGGGATCTCAACCCAGAATTCAAAGAAAAGGCGCGAACCGCTTCTCGGCTCGAGCTGTGGCGCAAACGTAGTATCTGACGGCCTAGGGGAAGGAGGGAGGGGGGCCGAGTGACGACATGGCGTACAGGCACAGGGAATTAAAATAAAGAACGGTGGCTGTGCATCAGGGAGAGACACAAACAACTGTCACAGACTGGTCCCCCCCAAAGATTAAACTGAAAACCCTGTTGACGGAGGGAGGGGGAAGCAAATGAATACAGAGAAAATCTATTTTTTACATCTTAAGACGACGGTGCAGCGTGACTGATAGCCCTCGGCATCTTTCTGGGTGCTTGGCAGCAAATACTGGGCGGTGTATGACGATGGTCTTCAGGCCTATTGCACGAGCTGCTGCTCAGGGAAGACTCTGCTAACGTGCGATGACCCGACTTGTAATAGGCCGGCTAACAGTCATAATACACCATTTACTGCCAAAAGGCAAGCCCCACGGCTGCCAGCACCCAGATCGCCGATGAAGGCTACCAGTCTACTGCACCGTCTACCGCCAAAAGGCAGTTAGCAGCTGCTGCTGTGTAGCAATGCAGTCCCACGTCTGCCGGCACCCAGAGGACATATGGTGATGGTGAGCTCAGCTGTGCTGAGCGGGCTCCATGTTGTCTGCACAGGTAACCCAGGTAACCCAGATAAAAAGGCGCGAATCTATTGTCTGCCGTTGCTGTGACGGGGGAGGGAGGGGCCTGACGACATGTACCCAGAACCGCCCGCGACACTGTTTTGCATCATCCGGGCATTGGGATCTCAACCCAGAATTCCAAGGGGCGGCAGAGACTGCGGGAACTGTGGGATAGCTGTGGGATAGCTACCCATAGTGCAATGCTCCGGAAGTCGACGCTAGCCTCGTACTGTGGACGCGGTCTGCCGACTAGAGCACCTAGAGCATTTTATTGTGTGGACATACACAATCGGCTGTATACAACCGATTTCAATAAAACCGGCTTCTATAAATTCGAACTAATTTCGTAGTGTAGACATACCCTTAGTAGCTATCTGGAAGGCTGTGAAAAGTGATACTTGCATGTTTGTTAATATCACTTTTCTCAGCAAGTTCCAGGACAAATTAAACCCCGGATGGGGGGGGGTCAGAGGCAGAGGCAGTGGGGACATGGTGGGATGGATATCGGCCAAGGGAGGCAGTGGGGCCCAGGGCGATGGAGGAGTAGATGCAGAGCCAGGAAGACAACGGGGTCCAGGGGTGATGGGGGGGGGGGCATGGATGTGGGACCAAGAGAGAAGAGGGTGGGTGGTGAACCCACAGCTGCGCCACTGGAGCCGGGGTTGGCACCCACTGCTGTGTGGCCCCGGGGGTCAGTGCCTGCGGCCAGAGCCCGGAGCTGGGGGCAGGAGCTGCATGGCCGGGGAGAGGGTCAGTGCCTGTGCCTGGAGCAAAAGCTGCACGGCCGGGGCATGGAGTAGGAGCCCAAGACCAGTGCCTCCTGCCATGCGGCCAGAGCCCAGAGCTAGGTTGGAATCCAGGGCTGCATGGCCAGATCCAAGGGTCAGTGCCCACCGCCATGAGGCCGAAGCCAGCGCTTGATGCGAGGAATTGGCACCCGAGGCCAGCATCTGCTGCTGCGTGCCTGGGGCTGGGGATCGGTGCCTGGGGCCAGTGCCTCCTGCTGCGCACCTGGGACTGGGGATTGGGGCTGGGGGTCAGCCGGAGCCGAGTGTTGGCGCCTGAAGTTCCATGGCTGGACTCCTCGTCCGCACAGCCAGGCTCCCTAAGTCCCACCGCTGGAGCCCAACCACCCCAGCTGAAGCCCAAGTCTCATTGCCCCCCCTTCCCTGTCCCCCTCCCCAGTAGAGAACTCACCGTGCTCTTCCAGTGTTGTGTTGTGCCCCATCTGTCTCCAGAGGCAGTGCAGGGCTGTGCATTCAGGAGGAACAGGGAGGGATGGGGAAGGGGCCAATGCTTAGCCTCCTGCCCCACCGTCACTGCTCAGGAAGCTGTGGTGGCCGCATTTGAGAAACGTTGCCAGCTAAGCACCTAATGGAATTTACAAAAGGACCATAACTCAGTAGACACCTAACACCCATTGACTTTCAATGGGAGTTCGGCACCTAACTGAGGCACTTCTGAAATTCCCACGAGGTGCCTATCTGCATCTAAATAGGTTTAGTAAATCTGGCCCTTTATTTCTTATACTTATCTTTATTCAGATGGTCTCTGTATCTTTGGTTAGCCAGCGCTATAAGATGAAATACCATTTCTATGCAATGTGCATTCACATTGTACGGACCAACATTATATTTCTGTGCACTCTTCATGTTTTCATTTGTTATCCAGCCGCTGAACAACTTGAAGCGAATAATTAAGGGACTAAAGCTGGTTGCAAACTTAGAAAGATGGATAGTGCATCTGCCTGATGCAGGAAAAGCAGCAGTCAGTCAGCATACTTCAGAAATCTTTGCCATATTTGGTCTACATATTTTCTTAGCTGCAGCTTGAGGATTTTTACCCCAGAAGTATGGAGTATAGAGGGTTTCCTGCCTGTGACTTCCCTCTTGGTGTGGTCCATAGTTCTGAAGAATGATACTATGTCATACATAACTGAGTGATAGTGTAGATCTCCTCAGCACCCTGAATGAACATGCAAGCAATTACTCACTCGCTAACATGTTTTATATGGAATAGTTGCTCAGCTGGCATAGATTGATATAGCTCCATTGACTTCAATGCCAATTTACATCAGCAAAGGATCTGGCCAAAAATATTTTTATCATGGCATTGCTCTCCTATCTGCTTATTGTGATAAGTGTCGTGCATAGGCATTGTGACCAACTGGAAAAACAATATTGGCTGTGACAAGATATGCTGTAATGATCATGTTAAATCCAGTGGGTCACATCCTTAGCTGATGTAAATTAATATAGTTCCATTGATTTTAGTGGAGCTATGGTGAGTTTCATCAGCTGAGGATATGGCAAGGTGTGTTTTTCAAAAATCAGTGAGAAATACAGGAAGCAAATATCAAAAAATACCTAACCTAATAGCAGACACTAGTTCAGCAAGTATGATGCCTTCTTTGTATTGTGTTATCCTATATCATCTGTTTTCTCTGCTTACTCCAGCATTTCCAGTGGTCCAACACAAAAACCAGGCATTTTTATCAGCAATATTAAACCAGGTTCTCTTTCTGCTGAGGTGGGGCTGGAGGTGAGTATGTTATGCTCCAAATAAGATGTTACAGGGTAATTTTATTTGGTAGTAATTTCATACAGTGATCTTGGATCCATTAATGAAGTCATGTTCTGTGACCTTTTTCAGCAGAAGGGGGGAAAAGTGTAAGGATACCCATAACAAAGAAAGTCATATGCTATGTTTTAATTATTTCTTATAGATTGGTGATCAGATTGTTGAAGTAAATGGAGTGGATTTTTCTAATGTGGACCACAAAGAGGTGGGAAAAGGAGTTTTTATTTAGCCCCATTATTATATTTATATTAAGTGTTATGTGTATAGAAAGTTCACAGCAGTTGTGTAAATTCTGCCTTAGCTTCATCACCAAAAGTGCTGATGCCCAGGTGATGCCACCTAAACGGGGTTGGTCGTATAAATTCAGGTTAGGATTTTCAAAAGGGTTTAGGGAAGATTTAGACACCCAACTCCCCCTGACTTTCAGTAGGTCCCTTGAAAATTCCAGCCTTTATCACTTCCCAATTCTCCTGTATTCACTATGCAGCTCTTTATCTGATCAAAAAGATCAAGAGATGACTTGATTACGGTGTATAAGTACCATCATGATGAGAAAATACTGGGTACTAAAGGGCTTTTTAATTTAGTGGAGAAAAGCATAACGAGCCAATGGCTACAAGATAAAACCAGACAAATTAGAGTTAGGAATAAGACACGATTTTTTTACAATGGTGGTGATTAACCATTGGAACAAATTTCCCAAGGGAAATGGTGAATTCTTGATCTCCTGATGTCTTCAAATCAAGACTTGGATGCCTTTCTGGAAGATACGCTTTAGCCAAACAAGTTATTTGGCTTAATACAAGTGCAATTGGATGGAATTCTATGGCCTGTGTTATGCATGAGGTCGGAATAGATGATCTAATAGTCCCTTCTGACCTTAAAATCTATAAAACTGAGTAGGAAAACTATCCTACTTCTTTTTCTTCCTTATATACATAATGTTTTTACACTGAAACTGACTTTTTCACTTTGTTTTTGTAGGCTGTGAGAGTGTTAAAAAGCAGTCGAACCCTAACTATCTCTGTTGTATCAGGAGCCGTAAGTAATGAACCTATAAAAGCAGAAAGCATGTGAAAAAACTGTAGGCAATAATAAATAATACAATAGTCTTTGTTTCAACATAACTTCATGTTCCCTTTTTGAATGCCCTGATCCAAAGCCCATTAAAGTCAACAGGAATCTTTCCATATATTTCAATAGGCTTTGGCTTGAAGTCACTAAAAAGGCCTGATACAAAAATCAAATCCAATTTTGCCAGCAAAGACTGTAGCTAAAACACTGACTTGAGTTAATAGCAAGACAATGGGTCAAATTCTGCACTCACTTGCACCAGTGTAAATCTACTGAAGTCAGGGAGCCAGATGCTACTCTCACACTGGTGTAGATCACAAGTAAATCCACTGAAGTCAGTGTATAAAACTAGTGTGTGTGACCCCCATGGTCCACATTTTCTAGTCTACTAAAGATGCTTTGGAATGCTTTGATGGTATGAAGCAGCCTTTGAGACAGCTTCATTGGTCCATGAAAGAGTCTGTCTGTCTAGGAAATCCTTGGCTGGTGCAGAACTGCAATAGTGACTCCTATGTTACTTCTCAGTTTCTAGGAGAAAGAGGATGCAACCAATACCCCCCTCTGCCTGCTAATCCCTGGCTGTTGGGATAGCCCTTAGTGGCTGTGTAGCCAATGTAAAACAGAGCAAGCCACAGGCTTTTCTATCTTATACTAAGGACCAGACCAGTGGCTTGACAGCCCCAAGATCAGGGTAGCTGAAAGCCATGTTTGCCAGCTCCAGAGCTGTGCTGAGCTCTGCTTGGATGCAGACAGGAGTTGGGATAGTGCACATCTAACCATCTGTATGGTCTCAAAATTTGCTTTGCACTGCTAGATTTGGCCAAGCTAGTATAGTTCGGAATAATTTTTTTAATTATTTGTTTGAGAATTATGCTAAGCATACTCTAGCAGAGTAACACTGGGACTATGAGCCTATTCCCATATATTTACCAATGGCCAAAACGCCTATTGATTTAAGCGAGAGCAGATTGAGCCTCAATAAAGTCCTAGGCCAATTAATTCCTATTGTAAATGTTAATTCCAGTGGCATTGCATCAGAAATGAATTTGGTCCTTTGTCTCAACTAATAAACATAATGTGTCACTTCTAATGTTTTGTACGATTGTAGCATGCCCTATTAAGGCCTGATCTAAAGGCCATTGAAGTCAGTCTGAATATTTTCATTGATGTCCATGGGATTTGAATAATAGTTCTACTGTTTAAACCCTCTTAGAGTAAAATTTAGGGCCCCATACAATAAAGTATTGAAATAACGTGCAGATCACAGGCAGTATATGAACCTTAATATTTACTTGTTACCAGTTCTTGTATAACTGAAATGAATAGGGGAAAACAACATCTAGTATAGTATCTAAGGGCTAATGTTCATGACATAAGCATACAAAACAATAAATAGTATTCTTTGGCTGATTAAATGCCTTTGATAACAGCAGAAACCAGTTATTGTTGACATTCTCCATTCCCAAGAGCATTATTACCTTTGCACAGTTATACAAAAGAACATTCAACAAATCAGAGTGCCAAACTAAAATGTTTTTCTTGCCATTTGAGGATTTGAAAGGTCTGTTCTGCTGTTTTCTCAGTCTCTGTATTGACGCAGTTTTGAAGGACAGAGCACTTAGGTGAATGATTGTTTGAGGGTGGGCTCTAAAAGAGGATATTATGAGGGCAGAGCCAAATAATGGCTTCTATGGAAACGAAATGATGTGGCCAAAGACGTCAAAGGGCAGCTGTGCATGGACAGTACCCAACTGAACAAACAGATGTGCATGAAGAAATGCAGATTTTTGCAAACACAAACAGATGCAGATATTGTTAATGTTTAGCCCATAGCATAATAAGAATTTCACTGTCACTTGTCATAAAATCACAGATTCTTAGAAATTAGAGATGGGAAAAAACTATTAGATTAGTCACCTCAATCCCCTACCAGCATAATCATTTAAACAATTAAAATGCAGGCCATTTAGGATTGGGATAATGTGTGATGCTTTCTGGAGTAGAGTTGGGTGAAATCCATCTGTTGTATAACTACTCTATGAACATGGTTCCAGTACTTAGCCATTAGTATTTGGTCATGCACAGTGGGTAATAGGCTTCATCCTCTGCTTCATGCACAATGATTTTACATAAGTGACTCTCATGAAAGCTAAAAAGCTATTTTAGATGTACACTTCTAAACTCCCTGATGTTTTAAGCACTAGAAATATTTATGAATGACCAGAATGTACATGCCATTGGTAGGAGAACCAAATACTCCATCTACTGTATCTTAGGGGTTTATACTGGTCTCCAGCACCAATGTATCTGAGCACTTAGCACATATCTGATCACTTTTCCTCAAGAGTCTATCCATTTAAAAGTCAATGCACTTAGCCCAATGTAAATATTTGCACATCATACATTTCTAGCAGCATCAGGAAAGCATATGTGGAGATTTAAAAAAAAAATCAGCATGGAAAGACCAGCATTTTATCCCCTGGATGACTTTAGACAGCTGCTTGTAGGAGACAAGAAGTGGTGTGTGTGTGTGTGTGTGTGTGTGTGTGTGTGTGTGTGTGTGTGTGTGTGTGTAATTTTGCCCTTATTTTCTGTTTTCTTTACCTGGGGCAACAAGTATTAAAGGCAGTGTTTGGTTTGGGAATATATTTTGTGTGTGTGTAAGTATTTGTCCATTACAGCCACATGTACTATAAGTACAATCTTTTAATATTAAAATACTAAAGGTTTCAGTCACTATGGAGATCCAACTGCATAATAGATTTGTTGTTGTTTATTTGTATTGTGATAGTGTCTAATCACCACCTACTCTTTCTAGTTCCTGGAGGAGCTGTAGTAGCCCTCCCCCCGGAGTAGAACACAATCAGATGTAACCTGTTCATTTTAAAAAAATGGACCCGAAAGGCACTGCTTGGGGTTGCAATATGTGTCACATCTTCCCCCAGAGATGTTACATGCAATCCTCATAACACATAAATGTAATACAAGAAGGTTTTGCAAGGACATTGAAGGAAATTGCCCTATCACTCACAAAGGGCCCCCATCAAATAGCTCCATTATGTTATCTCTGTTGTTTTTAGATGAAAATATTCTATATGTTTTAATTGAACTGTAAATTCAAACTAGAAGAGAACAAAGAAACAGACAAGATGATGTGACTAGCCTTGTTTCCCACTCCCGGTCCCTTTGGATCCTTATTCACTCATACTGAGATAGTGATGCTTGCACATCCACCCAGGCATAACACCTCTGACATTGCGTTCACACCACTTGGATAGGCAGGAATAGAAAACAGGTGTGAGAATGGATATGTTTCTCCACACTGTGTGCATGCTCCTATTATAAATTACAATGAGTGGTATTGAAGAAAGCGGGGGAGGGGGAGGGGTTTTTCCTGGAAGATGCTGAGCACTTCTGACTAGGTTATGAGCATTCTCTACTCCCTTTGACTTTAGCAGGAACTCTGGGTGCACGGCACCATATAGGAGGTGCTCAGCACATCACAGATTGGGACCCAAGTTACTCACAGACCTGACATGTTTGATTATTGCTATTTGGAAACAGTGTTATAGAAGGTGTTACTTGGTAGAAGTGATAGGAGGAAGCATTTTAATGTACATTTATGGTAGCAGCTTTGGAGGGTGTGGGTTTTTTTTGTTTTTGTTTTTTAGGGGAAATAAGTGAACTCAGATTTTTAGTGATGAATTTGATTTTATGCTGTGATTGCAGGGGAGAGAGCTGTTCATGACTGAGGATGAGAGGCAGCGAGAAGTGAGTCTTCGTGAACAGGAGCGCCAGGAGTTAATGCATCAGAAGCGGCTTGCATTAGAGACTAACAAACTCCTCAAAGAGCAGCAAGAGAAAGAGAGACAGTAAGTGCTTTAGATGGAGGGAGATCTGTTCAACTTTCATTTCACTTGGAACTGGCAATAATAATTGTGAAATAATGGCGAGGACACTCTCTAATAACGTAAACTCTTTTGCTGCTGAGAGGCTCTCCTCCAATTCCCTTTTCTGTTGGTGTTGTGGGCACTTTGGAACTTCAGAGCTAAGATCCTTCTGGATTCATCATCTCAAGGAGTGTGCCAGTGACAGACAGACACACACACACACTCATTCATTTTCTCTGTGTGTGTGTGTGTGTCTATATATATAGATATAGATATAAAACCCACACACAATATGTATAAAACTGGAGGATAACAAATGAAGGCTATCAGTATTTTGCAGATACCAAACCTAGAGGGAGAGAACCAGCAGCCACAGGAGATGGTGGGTCTGAAGACTCTCTGGCTCCTATCCCTTCCTGACAATAGGAAACGAAAGTGAGAGGGGCTGGGAAAGGATTGTCATCTGACCAGCAGGAGAATGAGTGTGCAGGGGCATGGTAGGATCAGAAGAGGTGGTAGGAGAGAGCCACAGCAGGTGGGACGGAACTGTGTTGGAGAGCAGTGGTAGGGTGAAGAGTGATATCTGGACCATACTCAAGTGCCCACTACCACACAAAGCAGGCTGCCCGAGTACTTGAAGCCCTGCCTTTTTTCAAGGGGATGTGTCGTTGCGACAGTGTTGGGCCAGATGGCTACAGGAGAGTGATCTTATTGGAATCCAGGAAGTGGACGGGTGGAAGCCCACCCACTACTAAAGGACCTCCCCACAGCCTAAGGAGAGTATCCACAGGACCGGGATACCAAGCGAGTACGGGGGACAACTAAAGATAAAACAGGGGCAGGAGTGAGGTCAGAGGACTAAACGAAGGGAACCTGACGGGGACACCGAGCAGAGAACCCCAGACAGCCCCCACTGCTCCTTGAAGATGTCAAGGGAGCCAGTGGACATTGCCTGGAGGAACTCTGCCCGGATGCATGAGCGGACGGAAGATCGGAAATAGGCCCCACAGTCACAGGAGACCCCATCGGCCAACCTCCTCTCTCGGCCAGAGTAGAGGGCGGGCCCAGGTTCCCCCCATCCCCTTACCCCCTATTGGATATAAGAGGAGTTGACTTGGACTGTGGGTCCTACCAGAAGGGTAAGTCCCTGGCCTGTCCCCTGACCCACTAGGTGGATCAGCAGAGACTGCGGGGTTTGTTCTCCTTCTTTTTCCCCATGCTGGCCAGTGATGAGATTAGCTGCATTTGATCTACTCTGCTAAGCATGTAATTACGTTTACTATAGAGAGTATATTTTCAATAACTCTAAAAACCACCGTATCAACAGGGGAGAATGATGCTTTCTTCAGCTAATGCTAAAACTTTTTAATTAAAATTCTTCCGACTTTAAAACCTTTAGATCTCATATTTAACAGGATGTTCCACAGCTGTGACCAAGGTAACTATTGGCTCCCATACTTATCTAGGCTGCCTATTTATTAAAAGGAAGTCAATTCATTTGTGAGTAACCAGGTCAAGAATACAGAAAGAAAGCCATTGGCCTAAGTGGGTGTGGTTGTCTCTGTTGTGGCAGAGTACTCACCTAGAAAGGCGTGGAGGCCTGGGTTCTATGCTCCCTGTTGATCTCTTTCCATACCCTGATGTATCATCAGTCACCTTTCTCCCCTTGTCTAGAGACAGATGTCCTGTCCACTTCCAGTTGCACATGTTTGCCTAGAAAATTTCACACAAATAAGTAGGGAGAGCAACTTGGATGTGGATGATTTTCTGAGGCTTTACCAATGAAGTAAAGTTGTCCTAATAGAATTTCTTCATCAGATATCATGTGCAAAGTCACCTGTCTCTAAAGTAAATGACTTTTATCACTCATTGGATGGTCAAAGATATTCCTATATTATTAACAATGATTTAGCAATAGAAAGGTTGAACCTAATATGTCAGTGCTGATGCTTTTTGCATTAGTTTACCTAGTTACCTTTCTTTTATCTTTGTTTATTGAGAGGTGGAGGGGAGAAGCAGCACATGTGTCTATATTATTTTTTCACAGATTTCCTTGAAAATCCCTCATCATTTCTCTCTCATTTTAATTTTGTGGCAAAGCATATAGTCCATGAGCTTGCCTTTTCCCTTAGAGTTAGCAAAGTTACTGTGGAATTCAGAGCCATCATCGGGGACTTCTGTCTTGGGCCTGGTGGGCCATTCAGTTTCCCTGGCTGTCAGTTAGCTGGGACAGAAACCATCCCTCCATGCTTGAAGTGGGACATCAGTAAACCCCATCACCTGCAATATCATTACCCAATGCCCTATTTTCATTGAGCAGGGCAGTCAGACTCAATCCCATCACAGAGAACATGGTTGGACAGCTGCAGAATGTGCTAAAAAGTTATCTTTGAGGGTCAGAGTGGCTTCAGAATTTGTGTTGCTCAGGTGGGCTGTGGAGACCATCGGGAATCATCAGGCAGGTATGATGAGGGCTAGGAATGTTAATGAACCCTTTTTTAAATGTTGGAAACTCATGTGTCAGGTTTTCCCAGTGCGTATTTGTTCTCTCTCTCTCTCTCTCTCTCTCTCTCTCTATATATATATATATATATATATATATTTGTTTTACACTAGCATACACATGACAACTTATTTTTCTCTAAATGTTCTAAATGCAAATTTCTCTGTATTGCAGAAGGAAACTGGAGATTTCTCAAAAGGCTGCAGAAGAAGAAGAAAGATACCGTAAAGAAATTGAACAGTAAGTAATCATCCTCCTGTGCTATATATTTTGCATAATACACATGTAAAGAGAAATTAAATACTAGAGTTTGTGTAAAAAAAAAAAAAAAAATTGTCCATGAAAAAATTGGGGCTCAATGAAAATTGAATTTTTTCAAGTTTGAGTGACCAAAAACTGAAAAAAATTGTATAGTCAAGTGAAAAAGTTCAGTAAAACTTCATATTTTTGCCCAAGCATCTCAAATTTTTCAGTTTTCAACAAAATCTCTAAAATCTTCATAGAAAATTTTTGATGAAAAGAAAACAGTTTTCCATTTTCATCAAGGAATAAATGGGCAAGGAAAAAAAAGATCAACCTTTCCTTACCTGCTCTACTATATACATTTCATATCTGAATGAAATTTATCTTCAGGACTGTGAAGGTGCTGTTTTAAAGCAGCTTATGATAATTCCAAATGTAGGGCATACGAAAATGTTTTTTCTGAGTGACATATGCTGGAAATCTCTGCCAATTCTACAACGTCCTGGTGATTTCTCAAAATTGTAGATGATAATTTCCTAACTCAAAGAAGTGTTGCATCCAACATAGGGGAATTCTCTATTAGACCTCACCTTGATAGATAAAGAGGAATTGATTGCAGCACTTAAACGTGGTTTGTAAGGTCCAGTGACCATGACTTGATTATATGTGTTGTATGCAAACAATAAAGTCCAAAGCAGTGACATTATGTACTGGATTCTTTATAAGGGCCTGTTTTATAAAGCTGAAAATAACTGTGAACCAGAGCAGATGGGAGAAAAAACTTTAACACAAAAATGTTAATGATCATTTGGAACTGTTTTAGAACATTTTATTAGATGCCCCAAAAGCCACAGTTGAGAGTTAAGGTTACCTGGGTTAGAAAAACTGCCTGCCTTAGAGGGGTAGTTGAAAGAAGCAATAACAATAAAAAGATAATGTATAACACATGGGTGGGGGAGAAAGGGAAAGATGATAATATATATAAGTCAGAAGCTAGAAATTGTAGAAAATTGGTAAGGGAATCAAAAGAACTCAAAGAAAAATCCAGCAGAGTTAAGGACAATAAGGAAGAG
Source organism: Trachemys scripta elegans (assembly GCF_013100865.1). NCBI lineage: Eukaryota > Metazoa > Chordata > Testudines > Emydidae > Trachemys > Trachemys scripta. The sequence continues at coordinate 102,521,519 of NC_048301.1, read as the reverse complement.
TCTTTATGATAACAAGAACAAAAGAAACCCTAAGTATGATGTTAACGTATTACTAGATGTAAATGGCAGAATTGTCAATAATAATGCAAAAAAGGCACAAATGTTCAATACATTTCTGGTTTGTACATTGAAAAAAGCAAGGTGATGATGTATTCATATCATAGGAGGTGACGGTGGAGGACAAAATAGTTTCCATTTTTAAAGTGACTAAGAAGGATGTAAAACAGCAGCTACTCAAACATGTCTGGATAACTTGTATCCAAGACTTTTAAAAGAGCTGGTCAAGGGACTCTCTGGACTGTTGACTTTTATTAAATCTTGAAGCAGTGGGGAAGTTCCAGAGGTCTTGAAGAAATCTAATGTTGTGCCATTATATAATAAAAGGCTAAATAGGCTGAGCCAAGTAACTATAGGCCTGTCAACTTGACTTCCATCCAATGCAAAACAATAGAGTGGCTGATACAGGACTTGATTCATACACAATTAAAGGAAGGTAATATAACTAATGCCAACACTGATTTGTGAAAAATATCTTGTTAAATTAACTCTCACTTTTTGAAGAGATTACAAATTTGGCTCGCAAAGATGACAGTGTTAAGAGTTTAAGAACGGCCGTACTGGGTCAGACCAAAGGTCCATCCAGCCCGGAATCCTGTCTGCCGACAGTGACCAATGCCAGGTGTCCCAGAGGGAGTGAACCTAATGGGCAATGATCAAGTGATCTCTCTCCTGCCATCCATTTCCACCCTCTGACAAACGGAGGCTAGGGACACCGTTCCTTAGCCATCCTGGCTAATAGCGATTAATGGACTTAACCTCCATGAATTTATCTAGTTCTCTTTTAAACCCTGTTATAGTCCTAGCCTTCACAACCCCCTCAGGCAAGGAGTTCCACAGGTTGACTGTGAGCTGTGTGAAGAAGAACTTCCTTTTATTTGTTTTAAACCTGCTGCCCATTCATTTCATTTGGTGGCCCGTAGTTCTTATATTATGGGAACAAATAAATAACTTTTCTTTATTCACTTTCTCCACACCACTCATGATTTTATATACCTCTATCATATCCGCCCTTAGTCTCCTCGTTCCCAAGCTGAAAAGTCCTAGCTCTTTAATCTCTCCTCATATGGGACCCGTTCCAAACCCCTAATCATTTTAGTTGACCTTCTCTGAAACTTTTCTAGTGCCAGTATATCTTTTTTGAGATGAGGAGACCACATCTGTACGCAGTATTCAAGATGTGGGCGTACCCTGGATTTATATAAAGGCAATAAGATATTCTCCGTCTTATTCTCTATCCCCTTTTTAATGATTCCTAACATCCTGTTTGCTTTTTTTACTGCCGCTGCACACTGGGTGGATGTCTTTAGAGAACTATACACGATGACTCCAAGTTCTCTTTCCTGATTAGTTGTAGCTAAATTAGCCCTCATCATATTGTATGTATAGTTGGGGTTATTTTTTCCAATGTGCATTACTTTACATTTATCCACATTAAATTTAATGGAATATAGTTAGACTTCTGTAAAGCATTTGACTTGATACCACATGAAAGTTTGATTAGGAAACTACAATGATATAAAATCAACATGGAACATATTAGATCAATTAAAAACTGCCTCACTGAGAGGTCTGAAAATATAATTGTAAATAGGGAATCATCGAGCTGGTGTGTATCTAGCAAGGCCCTACCGGGGTCAGTTCTTGGCCCTATGCTATTTAACATTTTGTATCAGTGACCTGGAAGAAAACATAAAGTCATTGCTAGTAAAGTTTGTAGATGACACAAAGATTGGGAGAGTAGTAAATAATAAGAGAACAGGTCACTGAGCGATCTGGAACACTTGGTAAACTGAGCACAATCAAAATATATGAGAATCAATACAACCAAAGGTAAGGTTGTACGTCTAGGAACAAAGAACATAGGTCAGCCATACAGCATGGGAAACTCTATTCTGGAAAGCAGTGACTGAAAAAGACTTGGGGGCCCTGGGGATAATGAGATGAATATGAGCTTGCAGCACAACGCTGTGGCTAAAAGGGCTAATGCAATCTTTGGATGTAAACACAGGGGGCTTTCAGTAGGAGTAGGGAAATTACCTATGTATTTGGTCCTGGTACAACTGTTAGTGGTATACTGTGTCTAGTTCTGGTATCTGCACTTAAAGAAGGATACTGAAAAATTGGAGAGGATTCAGAGAAGAGCCATGAGAATGATTAAAGGAAGAGAAAATATACCTTATAATGAGACACTCGAGCTCAACTTATTTAGATTATCAAAAGGGTAAGGGGTGATTCTGATCAGTCTAAAGTAACTACATAGCAAACAAAAATTTGATGATAGAAAGCTCATTGTTCTAGCAGACAAAAATATAACTAGATTAAGTGACTGGAATTTGAATCTAGGCACATTCAGACTAGAAATAAGATGCAAATTTATAACAGTGAAGGTAATTAATCATTGGAGCAACATACCAAGGTCTGTGGATGGATCCTTCATCACTGGAAATTTGTAAATCAAGAGCGGTGGCTTTTCTAAAAGAGTTGATCTACTTATAACCACAGCTATTGGACTTAAACCAGGAATTAATTCAAGGAAGTCCAGTGGTTTGCATTATGCAAGAGGTTAGACTAGAAGATCATAATGGTCCCTTCTGGCCTTAAAATCTATGAAGGCTTTCTGGCAGCCCATCCATCAACAGTACCAAAAAGCAAGTTGGACGCAACTATCAATGTAATTTAAATATTGCTGTACATTTAGAACTGGAGGGGGAAAAACTAACCAATCACTATGTGTTTCACTGTTTTAATGTACGTTATCACTTTCTCTTCTGAACAATTTTGACAAATTATATGATAGTATGAAATTGGAAAATTAGTGTTGGAGATTTCATATTCTATAATTGTTCTGATGCAGCTTTCTCTAACTGTAATTGACTCTGAAATATTCAGACATGCCTCTCCTGTCACATTAAACAGGTTTCCACCTGTGTCATTTCATTTGACTGCTTTTGATCTATCTATATTAGAAGCTGAAATCCTGCACAACAGACAGGGCATGCGCAGGGCTCTCTGAATCAGTGATGGCATGTTGGATGCCGAACGGAGTATATTTCCCCAGCTGCCACGACGGCCATCGGGGACCAGAGCAGTTTCTGACAACCCCAGCATTGGGG
>NC_048301.1:102155364-102218303 GCF_013100865.1 Trachemys scripta elegans | reverse complement strand
CATGCCGAACCAACCTAATTTTTTTCTTTGACAGGGTTACTGGCCTAGTGGATGGTGGGGAAGCCGTAGATGTGATCTGTCTTGATTTTAGTAAGGCTTCTGCACAGCCCCTCATGCTGTTCTCATAAGCAAACTAGGGAAATGTGGTCTAGAAAAAATAGGTGCAAAACTGATTGAAAGCCCATACTCAAAGAGTAGTTATCAATGGCTCACTGTCAAACTGGGAGGATGTATCTAGTGGGATCCCGCAGGGGTCTGTCCTGGGTCTGGTACTATGCAATATTTTTATTTAATGATTTGGATAATGGAGTGGGGAGTATGCTTATAAAACATGTTTCAGAGTAGCAGCCGTGTTAGTCTGTATCCGCAAAAAGAACAGGAGTCCTTGTGGCACCTTAGAGACTAACCAATTTATTAGAGCATAAGCTTTCGTGGGCTACAGCCTTCATGCATCCGAAGAAGTGGGCTGTAGCCCACGAAAGCTTATGCTCTAATAAATTGGTTAGTCTCTAAGGTGCCACAAGGACTCCTCGTTCTTTTTGCTTATAAAACATGTGGATGACACCAAGCTGGGAGGGCTTGCAAGTACTTTGGAGGATAGGATTAGACTTCAAAAGGACCTTGACAAATTGGAGGATTGTTTGACATCAACAAGATGAAATTCAATAAAGGCAAGTGTAAAATATTTCACTTAGAAAGGCAAAATCAAATGCACCACTACAAAATGGGGAATAACTGGCTATGTGGTAATACTGCTGAAAAGGATCTGGGGGTTGTTGTGGATCAGAAATTGCATATGAGCCAACAGTGTGATGTAGTTGTGAAAGAAAGGGATATCATTCTGAGGTGTATTAACAGGAATGTCATATCATACATGGGAGATAATTGTCCTGATCTACTAAGCACTGATGAGGCCTCAGCTGGAGTACTGTGTCCAGTTCTGAGTGCCACACTTTAAAAAAGATGTGGGCAATTGGGAGTCCAGAGAAGAGCAAAACAATACAGTGATAAAAGGTTTAGAAAATCTGACCTGTGAAGAAAGATTAAAAAAAAATTGGGCAAGTTTAGTCTGGAGAACACAAGACTGAGAGGTGACCTGATACTAGTCTTCAAATATGCTAGGACTGTTATCAAGAGGATGGTGATCAATTGTTCTCCATGTCCATTGAAGGTAGGACAAGAAGTAATTCGCTTAATCCGCAAGGGATATTTAGGTTCCATATTAGGAAAATCTTTCTAAAACTAAGCATTGTTAAACACTGGAGTAGGTTTCCAAGGGAGGTGTGGAATCCCCGTCCTTGGAGGTTTTTAAGAACAGGTTAGACAAACACCTTTCAGCAATGGTCTAGGTATACATGGTCCTGCTCTGTGCAGGGGGATGGACTAGATGGCCTTCTGAGGTCCCTTCTAGCCCTACATTTTTATGGTTCTTAAATTAAAACAGTAAACAGCTCTTACATCTTTATTTCCAATTGAGTACATTCTTGTATTTATAATATCATCTGGGATACTTGTATGAAAGGTTTTATAGGCAGAGATGAGAAAAAGGCCGTGCAAAACTGGGTAGAACAATGCTTACAAGTCATGACAATGGAGTGTAACAGGGATGGATTAGATTAAAAGAAAGAGGCTGTAATTAAAAGCAATGACAATCTAAATAAATGTTCCTTCAGCCTATTGACTGTGAGGAGAGAAAGCAAGCATGCAAGATTGCAGAACGGGAAAGAATCATAAGAATCTGCAGTTACAGATGAAAAAGATTTGTTAAGTCATTCAGTTAATCCATGCCAATGCAGGATTAAAGGGACCACATTTCAGTTTCTGTCTCAGGGTAGAGCAAAAACAAAGGGTTTAAACAGAGATATGAAGATGGGGTATTGTCAGTGATTTCAGTAGTATCAAAATTCCCCTACAATACATGTTTTTCCTTTGTGGGCATAAAGCTGACTATTCCCCTAAGCTTTATTTATTTATTTTTAATTAAACTACAGCAAGTGATTTTAAAAGAAAAATAATAGCCACGTCATGTTTATTTTGTTTGTAAATAAATCAGTGCATTTGTATAGAGAGAGACAAAATATATCAACAATAGGGACTTTGTGTGTGTGTGTGTGTGTGTTTAAAGTGTCTCCCTGCTATAGTACTCCATTTTCACAAGGAAGAATACTAACGGTGCATCTACACAGGGATAAAAGACATGCGGCCCGGCCACAGCTGGCACAGCTGCAGCAGCCCAGGCCAACTGACTTGGGCTGACAGGGCTCGTGCTGTGCAGCCAAAAATTGCTGTGTAGATGTTCAGGCTTGGGCTTGCAGGGTCCCAGAGCTTGGGCCCCAGCCCAAGCCCAAACATCTACATAGCAATTTTTTTTTCAGCCCCACATGCCTGAGTGAGCTGTCCCGTGCCAGCTGTGGGTATTTTTATCCCTGTGTAGACGTAGCCTAAGGGTACATCTACACTTCCGCCGCTGTAGTGGAATAGCTACGCTGCTGCTGCAGTGCAATAATGTACACACTTCATACATTGACAAAGAGGTTTTTCCATTCAAGTCATTAATGCACCTCTGACAGGTGGCAGCTCGGTTGATGGAAGAATTCTTGTGTCAACCTAGCTGCATCTCCACAGGGGGCTAGTTCAACCTAACTACATCATACAGAGTGCAACATTTTTCACAGCCCTGAACAATATAGTTAGGTCACTCTAATTTTTCAGTGTAGTCCTGGCCTAAGAGAATGATTCCTTATCCTCACACCAAAAAAGGAAAACTGTCTAAGGTGATTTTATGGCCTTTTTGTAAGGTCTAATCTCTAATGGGTCTTGAACCAAGGCCTTGCAAGCTGCCAGGCAGCAGATGGCGCTATGCTGCCACCCAGCAGCAGCTATGATCAGCTTGTGCTTCACTACCCATGACCTACTGTGGACACAGACCATGGGAAGTGCTACCTCATGGCTCCCCACCTATATAAACCCAAGGGGCATTCCAAGAAGTGTCCAGGCAACAGTGTGGATCTCCTGTAGTTGCCACAACCATTCCTGCACCCTGTTCTGTGACCTTGACTTGATTTAGTCTTCGCCTCCTGACCCGGACCCTGAAACCTGACTCTGATCCTTGGTATTGACCGTGGCCTGGAACCTAACAGTGAACTCTTCTGCTACTCTGACTGTGGTCTGACCCTACTCTGGCTACCATTGTCAGGATCCTGGCTCCCTTACTATTCCTTTCAAATGTCTGATTTAATAGCAAAAGTCTCCATGGCCTAGTTTATGCAAATTGAATCAATTATTCATGTACCGGAGCAACAGCATACACACACACACACAATCGCAAGGATGAGAGTATCCAAATTACATTATAAACACGTTATGACATGTAGAATTTCCTCTTGGATTACTAGCTATTTCCACACACATTTGTTTCCCTCTGAAACATTCTGTCCATTATGTTGTTTATCATCTTGATTCTTTGGAGATTACATTAATTTGCCCTTTCTGAAGTATGTCAGGTTAACAAGGGTAAAGTGAACCTTTGATCCATAAACAGACGTGTTGTCATTGTTTTGAAAATGTGAACTCCTGGTTGAACTTTACTCCCTAGCGTGTCCACAATCTGTGAACTCACTATTTCTTCACCTTCCCTTGAATAACGTCACTTATCATAGTTGGTTGGAAACTTTAGGACTGTAATCAGTTCTTCCCTTTTTCTCTCTCGTTTCCTCTTGTTGGGGGCCAAGGATTTGGCAGATAAAATGCACTGGCTACTTTGGTTTCATCACATTAACTTGATGAACAAACATTGGGGACACACAAACTCCAGTAAGCATTTAAAATAATTGTAATTGATTTTTGAAGGAGATGTGTTTTATGCCAAAACCATATGAGAAACTTGGTATAAATGCTTTGCACTTATCCTAGTGATGGTGACAGCATCAGCAAAACCTAGGGGTATTACTTGTCTAATTGCCAGTGGCATCTTTAACTAGACCCTTCACTTTCACAAAAGTGCGGAGGTGGGGTTCTACGCTTTCTACAAGTTTGTGTGATTGTGTAACCTGTTTAGCCCATATTTTGATCAGTTAAACTAAATCCAATGAAGTCAGTGGAGTTATTCTGGATTTTCCCAGACGTTCAGAAACACCACCTTTTCTCTACCTCAACCCTACTTTTCACTTTTGTCCCTGCTCTTCTAGCTCTTCTCCTACTACATACAGAATTCCCTGTTTATGGAGCAAATGTTCCTAATTTTATGGATAATCAGGATATGAACAGAACTATACAGAGAATACTGTGTGTGGAAACACAGTGATTGAAGACAAAATGTCACCTATGTCAGTTTAACTTCTGTATCCGAAAAGATAATGGAGCAAATAATTAAGCAAACAATTTGTAAACATCTAGAAGATAATAAGTTGATAAGTAACAGTCAGCATGGATCTGTCAAGAACAAATTGTGTCAAACCAACGTCACAACCTTCTTTGACAGGGTAACAAGCCTTGTGGATGGGAGGAGGTGGTAGACATGGTATATCTTGAGTTTAGTAAAGCTTTTGATACTGTCTCGCATGACCTTCTCATAAACAAACTAGGGAAATGCAACTTAGATAGAGCTACTATAAGGTGGGTGCAAAACTGGTTGGAAAACTGTTCCCAGAGAGTAATCACAGTGGTTCACAGTCCTGCTGGAAGGACATAACAACTGGGGTTCTGCAGGGATCAGTTCTGGGTCCGGTTCTGTTCAATATCTTCATCAATGATTTAGATAATGGCATAGAGAGTACACTTAAAGTTTGCAGACGATACCAAGCTGGGAGGGGTTGCAAGTGCTTTGGAGAATAGGATTAAAATTCGAAATGGTCTGAAGTAAATAGGATGAAATTCAATAAGGACAAATGCAAAGAACTCCATTTAGGAAGGAACAATCAGTTGCATACAAACAAAATGGGAAATGACTGCCTAGGAAGGAGTACTGCAGCAAGGGATCTGGGGGCATAGTGAACCATAAGCTAAATATAAATCAACTGTGTAATGCTGTTGCAAAAAAAGTGAACATCATTCTGGGTTATATTAGCAGGAGTGTTGTAAGCAAGCCACGAGAGGTAATACTTCCGCTCTACTCCATGCTGATTAGGCCTCACTTGGAGTATTGTGTTCAGTTCTGGGTGCCACATTTCAGGAAAGATGTGGACAATTGTAGAAAGTCCAGAGAAGAGCAACAAAAATGATTAAAGGTCTAGAAAACATGACCTATGAGGGAAGATTGAAAAAAATGGGTTTGTTTAGTTTGGAGAAGAGAAGACTGAGAGGGACTCAGGCTTTGGCCTCCCTATCTGGGGCCCCAGCAAGTCTAACGCCAGCCCTGGCAACCCCATTAAAATGGGGTCATGACCCACTTTGGTGTCCTGACCCACAGTTTGAGAACCGCTGACCTACAGCCATCTGGATCTCAAAAGGGAAGGTGTTCGGCTGGTAGATCATATGGATAAAGTCTCTTCTAACAAGAAAAGATGATCAAAACTTCTTCACTTCACTGGGCAAATAAAAAATCCAGCACTGAAACCTCTCCTTTGCATACATATTTTTGCCAGCTATTTGGTGGTACATGATATGGGGACAGCCACTCAATGAAGACCTCTTCAGCAGTTGGCTGAAAGTGAAAGGCATCTTGTAACTATTATAAACAAACAGATCCACCCAGTAAATCCATGAGGAAGTACCCATGGGAAAGAATACTACAAGGTCAGGGATCAGGGTTTGCTCCCTTCTGGAGGATACAGGGGGTAAGAACAGCATTAGTTCCTGCAGATTCCCACTCTGCGTTGGCTAACTCATTCAGGGCATAGGGTGAAGCATTAACACCAAGGTTCTTTGTGACACAGGGAGACCCAAAAATAACAAACAGAGGCTGGCTCCCTGTGAATGCCCCAGCCTTCTATGGATACTCTGAGACTCTGGATCTCCTAGATCTCAGGACATCTCTGGGGACTGAAAGGCCACAACACATGCTAACTCTGAAATGAGGCAAATCCTGTCTCTATGACCATAGCATGCCTCGGAATCTCTGCAAAAGTGAACTCTGGCTTTTCCAGGGAGGTTATTATTTAATCTCATATTTATTGGGTTTAGTGATATTTTAATAATGTACTTAGACCTCCAGATTACTTTAGAAAACTTCAATACTTTCCTCTTAAAGAAAGCTCAGCAATTTTCCCTAAAATGGATCACTGCAGACAAGTTATACTTACAATTTCACCAGAGAGAAAGGAGCTTTTAAACCACTTTTGAAATGGGATCTTAGATTTAAAAGTTTATGTCCATAATGTAATGTAATATAATTTACATACGTGGCTGGAATTTCAGTTCCCCAGCTGGTCCCGATAGAGGACTTCCTTGCTGTAGCTTCCTCTGTTCCATCTGTTGTACAACCTGATGGGTAGGGTGGGGGGGGGGAAAACAAGAGGGGTCTGAGAACTTGGCAGCATCAGCTTCCTTTCACCTTGCATAATTTAATGCCTTTGACAGTATGTACACTCATTACATATGATCTTCACCAGTGGAAACATACATAGTTCAGCTTCACTGTTTTGTGTAATCTGGAGTTATAGGTTGGATCCTGTTGCAAGAAAAATGAGTTTAAAATTCATCTGCAGCCCTCAGGGCTCATACACTACCTAAAGGGACAACGACTCCAGAAGTAGCACCGCTTTGCCTTTCAGAAATTCAGCGAAAGGCTCCGCAAATGGGAGGAATCCTCCTATTACAATGACAGCACCTGCTGAAGTTCCTGTTTTTGAGCCTGAAGCTGGTCATGCTGTCTCTGTAGCTCTTCCTTCTGTTGTTGAAGATCTTCTGCCTTCTTCAGGAGTTCATTTTCCTGCTGCAAAATATGCGTTTCAAATTCCTTCAGCTCCTCTTCAGTGAAGACCTGCTGTTGATCCAATGTCTGCAAGAAAACGTAGAGAACTAAGAACCTTCACACAGGAATAATAAAAATACAACTTGCAAAAGGAAATTAGTAATCTTCACAATTCTATGGCTACGAGCTGGATTCTAAAATTCACCAATACAGAAAATTTTGGTTTGATACTTCCAAAAATATATTGTACTGTGAAAGAATTCATCACTTCTACTTATGAGGAAATGGTTTGAATCCTGCTCAAAATGTGGGATGAGCTTGAAAAAAATCACTTCTCCTGCTTCTAATTGAATTCTGTCCTCCATCCAAGGAAATCCATAGCCAAAATGTTTGTTTTCTGTTTCAAAGGCCTGTGCAAGCAACAGGCTTTCAGATAATCCCCATGATGGCACAAGACCTATTCAATTTATGTTCTTAAATACCTAGATTACATTTTATTTAGCTAATGCCTCTAACAATGGCACATAGGCACATACCAAGGAGGAGGAAAAATGAAAAGTCAGAGACAAACATGACACTTAATATCAGTCTAATCAGGAAACTAACAGTACAATATGTTCCACCTGGAACATGCTATTATTACCTCCCAGCTATCTGGCTCCAAAAATTCTTTTTTCTCTGTAGCTTTCAGGAACTCATGTAAAGTTACTAACCGGTCCTTGTTGACGTCAATCTAGTTAAAGCAAAAACAAAATGTAACACATCTTTGACCAATACAAGAGACTTTGAGGGGGTTGAACCTACATTTATAAATCAACTTAATCATGTGATTGTTTTTTCACGTTAAACCAGACCTACTTTCATTTTCAAGTGCAAAATTGCAACTTTTTTCCATTGGCTTTGATTCTACTTTCCTTTCCAAATACTTACTTTACTACTGTCTCTCTCACTGGAATGTCTCACTAAGACATTAATGCAGGATTAGGTTGAACACAGTCTTATGTTTCTGAGCTGTCCCAACTGCAAGCCAGGATTTCTAATACATCTATAACCTCGATATCTAGGATTTAGTTCTCTTGGCCTTTCAACTCCAAAAGAAGCTCACACTAAAAGCTGACTGAAAACTTGCTGCCAATAACTGTGATCCATCCTAACCTTCCACTTTAGAAGGAGGGAATTAAAGTAGCAGGAAACCAGTAAAACTGTCCCAGAATCCCACCTTCAGGGCCTCCCTCTGACTAATAGAAGCACAACTTCAATTCACTCCTCAAGCTTTAGGGAGTACATCTGGATGTAGAAGTGCTGTTGCTGGAGGACACCAGCTCTATAGAGCATCATCCCTTCCCAACACCCTTGGGAAATATCTGCAAGAATGAATGTTGGCATATGTTGCTGTCAGACTCCTTGTGAAGTGGGGGAGGGGTGGATACAGGCAAGAAAGCACTGACAAAATTTTCCAGCTTGGAGCTGTTCTGACGGATGTATAAGGCAGGCTAAGGGAACAACACAGAGGCCAGCCCTGGCCAACTCTATGCCCCAGGATTCACAGGTAATATCTGTGGATTCTGGGACATCTGTAGAGATCTCCATGCCTGCTCCACAGCATGATTATTCTGGAACTCAGTAAATGGGAACATGGACTTTACCAAGCAATTTTATCTATCCAGCATCTCTTCTGAATGAGGACAAGATATTGCCTGAGATTGTAGCATAGCATGCTTTGAATTTAAATTGTATGCCTGTGAAGCAGTATATAGTAAAATGGGCAAAATTTCCCTCTGCTGTACCTGGGCAACCTCGCTGACTTCAGTAGGATTGCACAGGTACAACAGAGCAGGATTTGGCCAACTCTGTTAACCTTCAGACCACACCTCATTCATAACATGTTCTCTCATTCTTAGCCTTTCTTCTTCCATTTCCACCATATCATCCTCTTCATTTTTGGGGTCATATACTTTCTCCAGCTGAAAATAAATGTAGTAAACATTAGCTGGAAGAAAGGACTGCTTATTCAGAATAGAGCACATTTGAGACAACGACGTAAAATGTTGCTTAAAAACAAAGCTTCACCAATTTGAACCAGCCCGGACACTGATATGCTTTTGCATTACATTTAGCTGAGGCACTTTTTGACTGAACAGTAAATCTGAAGGGAAATGATTGCTCTAGGTAGAGAAATTATGCTAAAATAAATTATTTTAAGCAGAAAGTGAGCTTTTCAATGGTATGAAGCCAGTTGTTAATTCAAGTGGACTACTGTAATGTCCTCTACACAGGATTATATTTTAAATTCACATGGAAATCTAGACCCTGATCCTAGGATTGCATTAGTGCAGGCGAGGAGCCCAACTGACTTCAGTGGACCCCCATGTGGGCACAGAGGTGGGACCATATAAGGTCAATTGCCGGACCTGGGTGTAAATCTGGTGCTGAACCCAGTGTCCATTTGTTAAGTGGTGTCTCTTTTTGTGCTTATTGTTCTGTACTCCTTGATCTGCACTGGCTACCTATAGTGTTTGGAGTGGATTTTTCAGGTTATGGTTTTAACTTACAAAACCATCAGCGGTTGGCAAACACCCATCTAAAAGACTGCCTCTCCCCCCACTGGTCTAGACGAGGAGGCTACTGGCAAGGTGCTCTCTGTAAGGGTTGTGCACTTTAGAATTCACTCTCTGCTTTGGTCCATAATAACCTGAGTTTGTTAACCCTGAGGGCATGTTGTCAGGTCCATCTCGTCTCACTGGCTCAGGAGAGTCTGTGGCAGAGCAAGATATTGAACCCATGACTCCTGAATCCCAGCTCTCTGCCTTAATCACTAAACCACTGTTTCTTTCCCTCAATGGTTTGCTGAATAATTTCTGAGTGTCAAGGTCACTCAGACCTGGGGATAAATGTTCTTGTTCATAGTCTAAATCAAAATAAAATAAGTAAATGTCCCTTTAGAAAGAGAGGGGACGCATCAATATATTGAATGCTCTGAAATGTTCTTTTTTTTTTTTTTTTACCTCTTTAGTAAACAGGGCCTCTAATTCTTGCTCATCCAAGAAGCCATCGTTATTGACATCTAGAAAAGTATAAGAGTTGAAAATATAAATTCAGTAAATACAGAAGATAATGAATACAGTAGTTCACAATGGGTCAGATAAGCAGATGCCAGCAGAGAGTCTAGAGTGGATTAACCTCTGTACCTAATAAGATGCTGAGTACAGAGTATGACATGGAGATTATTCCACTTAACCGTAAATCAGGCCGTGGTTGGTCTGCACTGGATTTCTGGCAACTTGGATATTTACTTATGATCAGATAAGGCTGCAAGAATTCCTCTAACTCTCAAATAAGAAAAGCTAAAAGACATCTAAAGCTAAAAGAAACTGCTAACCAAACAGGTCATAATGGGGCTCTAGGCCCTCTGTCTTTTGGGGGGATTTCTTATTTTCATTTTGGGGGGATTATTTTTAGCAATTTTTGAGTTTTATGTAGAAGTCCAAAAATGGGTTGTTGTTTTTTTTCAGGGCTTTCTTCTTCTATATACTGTAATCTCTTTGTTATGTTCCCTAGTGTGCTTTAACATAGTACTGTTTCAAACAGCACTATGCTAAAGTGCACTAAGAAACCTTTGGTGTGCACTGTCAGGATCTACACAGATTCCTGTAGTCTGCATTACTGCTCTATGTAAACAAACCCTTAGCTACAAGCAACAATTTCTGCTGTTTTTCCCGTGTCTATTGGATAAACACTGACTTCATTTTTGGGGCGGGGTGTGTTTTTTATTGGTTAAAACCTAAAATAAGAATACCCAGGCCACTCTCACAGTAAGGTATTGCTCAACATGAGAAAAGGTACCTATACTTGGGCAAGATTTGTAAATATATCCCGGACTACCAGGAACCTGTGGAAAAGTTTGGCTAAATGTATAGAAGTTTCTCCAAGCAAATTACAGAATTCTGCTGACTGCTATATAAATACTCCATCCTTCAGGAAGGGACCCAGTTGAGCGTGAGTTTGGCAAGGCATGCCAAAAGGAAATTTATTAAATATTTGGTAACTGTGGATCAGTAACTCATGCTACATGACCATCCGTTCTTAATCTGAATATTATGTGATACTTTAATGGTTCAGAGAATGTCTAGTCTAATTCAAATAAGTGTTTATATACTATTGTAAGCTGCATCAGAGAACTTGTATGTTAATTTTCAATGAGAAGAACTGGCTATTTCTGTTTTAGTGAAACTGACACAAAAGAAGAAGCTATATGGCTCTACTTAGATTCCTAGGAGAAAAGAAATAAAATCTAATACTTTTTTGAATGTGAAGTAGAGTGGCTAAATTGCATAGGATTTTAATATACTCATAAACCAGGATTTAAAAAGGTCAGACAGACAGTTCAGAAATTCTTTGCTTCAGTTGGAGCTGGCATTAGTTTCAGCTTGTGCATTTTTTCCCTTTGTGAACTGGGTGAGTCAAAACCAAACCTAGTTTTCTCCATTTGTTTTTGTTCAGCCCTTCATTAAACCATCAGCACAACGCCAGGCACACTTAGCTGCACCAAGTAAGGGCCTGGCTACACAGTGGGGTAATGTGCTGTACAAGAGTGTTGTTTCTAAAGCACACTAAGATGTTGTACTCTCATTGAAAGATTTGAAACACTACTACATTAAAGCATACCAGAGAACCTTTAGCATACACCAGCAGGGTCTATACAGACCAATTAATGCGCTTTAGAAATCACCTGCCATAGAGCACGTTATCCCACTGTGCAGATGAGGATAACTGTGCTGTGGGATAACGTGCTCTAAGTGCCTTTGCATACAGCTCAGCAGTGAAGTAGTTAAGTTATGAGATTTAAGGACGTGAACACCCTATTAAGATCAATGGGCAAAGTTTACACCTCTCTGCTACTGTTTCAAGTTCTGGCTGCAGAAACCAGAAATAATAAAGGCAGCTTTATTTATTTTTTAGAGGACTGTGACCATCCCTGAAGGAGCTCAATTCTTTGTGCTTTTCCAGAGGTAGAACAGGGGTGGGCAAACTATGGCCCAGGGGCAGCATCCAGCCCTTCAGACATTTTAATCCGGCCCTCGAGCTCCTGCCAGGGAGCGGGGTCTGGGGCTTGCGCTGCTCCGGCACTTCAGCCAGGGAGCGGGGTTGGGGGCTTGCCATGGCTCTGCATGGCTCCCGGAAGCAGTGGCATGTCCCCCCTCTGGCTCCTATGTGCAGAAGCAGCCAAGGGGCTCCGCATGCTGCCCCCACCCCAAGCGCCACCCCCGCAGCTCCTATTGGCCAGGAATCACGGCCAATGGGAGCTGCAGGGGTGGTGCCTGTGGACGGGGCAGGGTGCAGAGCCACCTGGCTGTGCCACCGCGTAGGAGCCAGAGGGGGGACATGCCACTGCTTCCTGGAGCTCCTTGAGGTAAGTGCTGCCCGGAGCCTGCACCCCTGACCCCCTTCCCCTGCCCCAGCCCTGATCCCTCCCCTCCTGCCCTCCAAACCCCTCGGTCCCAGCCGGGAGCACCCTCCTGCGCCTCCAACCTCTCATCCCCAGTCCCACCCCAGAGCCCATACCCCCAGCCGGAGCCCTTGACCCCCGCTTCCTCCCACACACCCTAACCCCCAATTTCATGAGCATTCATGGCCTGCCATACAATTTCCATACCCAGATGTGGCCCTTGGGCCAAAAAGTTTGCCCACCCCTGCAGTAGAATGACTGACACTCCATTTACTGAGCTAGACTGAGACGGTGAAACTGCAAGTTCATTCACACTGTCCTTCTGTGGCACATCCTGATGGCGTAGTTTGTGGGCAAAATGACAACTAAGGACTTCCCCCCTAAAAAAAATTACCTGGCAACTGAAGAACCAGCTCTGTCTTTTAAACCTACTGCCACATACAATTATTGCACTCCTCTTGGAGATACATGAGCTCTTTTTGAAAATATAACCTGTTGAACTTTTACATTGCTCCACTTGAGAGTATAGCAGTACAATAGTACATACACCCATTGTGGTAGTAAGTGCTCTTGCATGAACAGTTTGAACTTGACCAAACTGCTGATTTACTCCTTTTTGTCTTTCTGGACTCATCCAAATAGCTTGTGTGACCAGATTTTTCCCAACAGAAGATAACACCTTCCAAACAAATAGATAATGCAAGAATCAATTGACTTGCACCTTTTAAACTAAATCTAATCTCTTACCATGTAACTTGAAAAATGTCTTTGGATTGAAGTCATTAGGATCCAGCCCATCCGACTCCTCCCACACCTCTTTAAGTTGGTCTTTGCTTCCCTGTAGATTGATTACAAATAGAAATCACTCAAAGTAATGACATGTAATTTTATTGCACTAAACTGGAGTTAAAATTTTTCAAAAAGGCTTTTCAAAAACTTTTAGAATGGCCCTGCTTTATAGGCCTGATCCAAAGCCCACAGAAATCAATGGCAGTCTTCTTCCATTGACTTCAATGAGTTCTGAATCAGGCTCTGCGTTGTCACAAGGCAGAGGGGTTGAGGTGCCATGAAGCAGCATACTCAGACTCTGGGCAAACGGAACCCCTGGAATCGCTTTGCACAGCCCCTCATTTAGGAACTGTCTACAGTGAATTTCAGTCTACTCTTCTTGCCCAGAGGGAAGGTAGCTGTAATGGTGGGATTTGCAGTGTAAGCATGGGTGGGGCAGAATAATCCTGAATAATCTCTGGCGTCTTTTATTTGCAAGCATTTTGCCAGTCTATCACATAGCTGTATACCAAACACAACAAAGCTAACAGGCAGCTAGGGTAGGGTTTTCTAAAGTGCTCAGCATTGGGTTCTCTCTTTCTTTCCATTGAACTCAGTGGTAAGATTCTCGCTGATTTCAAAGGGAGCAGAGTTTAAGACTTTTGAAAATCCCATCCACAGAGTATTAGTCTTTATTCCCCATTTTAATGCTGATCATATGTGAATGAACAAGGTGTTATCCGGGCCTGTTTTGTTATAAGCCATTGCTCTTTGGTATGCAAAGCTTTCTCTAGCAGGATAAGAAATGTGTAAACACTGTATCCTTACAGGATGATTCACTTTGGGGTGATTGCCATGCTTTTTCTTCATCTCCTCATATTTGGATTCTTCTTCCCGTCTCTTCTCTTCATTCAGTGTTTTTAAATATTCTCTCCTTTCATGTTCCTTCATCATCTCGTATTTCTTAAATTCATCGTGGCGTGTCTTGTCGTAGTTTTCCAGGTCACTTGTAGCCTACAAGAAATGTTTATGCTGAAAAGACTGTATTGCTTAGAAGTGTGAATGACTGGCCATATTGCCATTGCTTTGCCAAACACAAGGTAAGCTAATTGGGGATCATCTTTCAACAGAGTGTAGCGTAATATCCGTCTTTCCCCACTCTACCTGTTCAGCAAAACCAATCAGTTTCACAGAATTTAATATTCTAGGAAACAACTGAGTTGCTTTCCTCGCCCATGCACCGATTTAAGAGGAGGCAGTAAGGCACCCTTACTCTCCTGGGTAGGCTACCCACATTGTACAAAGGGCCATTACTCTCCATCCCACACAGATGGGCAAGGACTGGAGAATAGACACAGTTTTGACTCCTTTCTCCCTACATATGTTCCGCCCCCTGGCGGGCCGTGTGCCAAAGGTTGCCAATCCCTGCCTTATATTAAAGTCATTATGTGACAAGCTTAAAGTAATTTAGGTATAAAAATATACTTTGAAAGTATTCTACAGGCATAATATACATCTATCAAAACTGAACTGAATTTACATGCCCTTGACAAGTCATGTTTTGTTCCCAAAGCTGCTCACAATGGCACAAGAATGAGAATGCTATAAGATGCTACCTGAAAAATTAACAGGTTCTGTGGTGATAGGGTGACCAGACAGCAAATGTGAAAAATCAGGACGGGGGTGGGGGGGTAATAGGAGCCTATATAAGAAAAAGACCCCAAAATCAGGACTTTCCCTATAAAATCAGGACATCAGGTCACCCTATATGGCGAACACATGTCAATGGCATACAAGCTTTCCAATACACAATGGAGCCAACTAAGTTCCTCTAAGATTAAGATCCGTGTGGTATTTACAGAAGATTGGTATAGATAAAGTAAAAGGATTTGCTTTCACTGCAGAGAAATACATGATCAATCATAGCAAGTGAACATCTACAATATTTTATATCTAACACTCACTGCTTTGATCAACATATCTAAATCTTTAGATTCAAACGTGTCAGGATTCTGGTGGTTGAGGTGTTCAAACTGTTTAAGGAGAGCTTGATGGTCTATGCCAGTGTCTGAAAGAAGAAGGTAAAAATGTGTTTTTAAAACATTATTTTGAACATAAAACATATCAAACAAGTTTGAAGGAGAGAGTTCTGGAAGTTAAATGCTTTCAAACACAAGCCTGTGATATACAAATAATTGAGGCTCCTTAGGGACTGGATAGGTATTTGCAATTTGATGAAAGAATAGCAACATTTCTAGACTAGCATTGCTTAAGAAAGCTTGGTGAGCTTCACTGAGCCTCTAGCAATTTGCACAGGCACTCCTCCTACCAAGATGGAGTATTGCATTTTTACACTGTAATTTTAACACACAGAAATTAAAGCAGATATCACAAGTATTTCAAGCTTCACAATCCAGAATAGACACTGCACTACTAGTTCATGCAAATGACCATATAAATAAAACAGCTGATTCTGTAGTTGTGATGGGGTCAATTGAAGTGCCAAATTGCTGACCAGCATCATCCAGCTGAATTTGGTTCTTAGGACTGACTCCTCACCTTACACCTTGCAAAATCACCTCTACCTGGCCAAAGTGGATGTGAAACAATACCAAATCAGAATAGCAGCAGTTTAGATTCCTTTTGTACTGGCAGTGGGGAGTCAGGCCCTGTGTCCAAATAAGGTGCTGCAAACATTTCTCCCTCCCTTCTGTAGGGGTTGCTTCCAACAATATAAAACATGCAAGTATAGTAACAGCATCAAACGCTTCTATGCTACCAGTTTTCCAAATGCTACTGTGATTTTGGTCCGTACACCCATATAACACTCTAGACCAATATTACGTTGAACAGCATCTGTTCTGTTAAGTTAGGCATGACGGTAATGTCCAGTGATTCTAGAAGTCTATCAGTTTTTTAATTGGGCAGTTTGTCAAGATGGCTGAACAAAAAAAAGAGGAAATGTTTGATCTGTATAGGAGATTGTAGGACAGTCTCCTTCAACTTGTTACCCTTTAGTAAGCTAAAGATAGTCTTGTCACATCTGTGCTCTGTTTTTTTATTATCAGATGCCAGCAAACAGTGGCCAGTGCATATTTCAACCACCATTCCTCCACTGTGAGATCACTTGTGCCTAAATACATTCTCTGATGAATCACTGTTTTATAAAGCATTTTTTAAAAGTGCAGTATTAGATTTTATCTTTCCACATTACTGCTAAACCAGACAAAAGGTTCTTATTTGATCGTTTGAAAATGGAACACTGTAAAAATACATCCAGCTGGGGGACATGTAAATACCTTATTACTGCAGTATAAGCACCTCACAATCTTTATTGCATTTATCCTGTGAGGTAAAGAAGTACTGTCACTCACATTTTACGGATGTGCCTCAGTTGCCCAGAGATACTTGCTCGAGGTATACAGATACCATATATGTAATGGTGATAGCATTGTGATAAACTACAGGCCATATGACACATAAAGTTTAGAAAATGGATTATGTAGGGTATAGGAATTTAAATAGTGTGTGTCCTTAAGAGGCCCTGACTTTCTTCCATGTTACAGAAACCACCAGAACCTTGCCAAAGATGTATTGTATATATGTAGTTAGGTCTTGCATTTTGTATGTAGTTAATAAACATGATTATGTGGACTCCATTGTGCCTGTGTGGCACATATTCATATTACACGTGTAATGTATATAGCAAAAAAACATAATGGCTTTTGACTGCTTCAGCTGTGTGCTAATTCATCTCTTCCAGGACCACTGCTAACAATCAAATCTCGGAGCAGCTTCAAACAAAGACACTTTTTATTTTTCAGGCATGCTGTCAGAGAAATATGTCCTAATTTCCACATACACACAACTGTTGAACTCTCCCCACGCTAATCTGATGTGTAGCATAGAAAATATTCTATCCTGCATGAGTGTTTTAAGGCTCAATAGCTCAGGACCTTGTAGGGCTAGACATGGGAGTAACATGCCCATCCCAAACTCATGCTGATAAGACAGTTATTAATCTTGGATTTTCTGACTTTCTCTCTGGCAATGCAAAGCAGCCAGAAAGCTGCTCTGACAGGGCATCTCAGGGAATCACCAGGTGGCATAAAGTCAGCTATAATCAGTGGCAGAGGAGGAGTGGGGAATAGCTAAAGGACAATATGCTCTACCACTCCCTAGCAGGCACAAAGTCCGAGATCCACAAAGGGATTTTGGCATTGTGAGGCTCAGCGTTAACTTTTAGGTGCTCATAAAGTCACAATATACTGTGATCCAGAAAGCCTGAATTAGGCACCTAGGCTCCCTACATGGTGAATGGGGAGAGATAGAAATCTAAGAATGTGATCCAAAAAAAGCCAGCAAGCTAGGCAGCTCCCCACCTAAACTAGCCAGTTGGAAATATCTTAGAGAAGGGGGGTGTACGAAGCCACTACATTCTTGAAGATAGGCACCTAAGTCCAGACTGCAGGTAGGAACTCAGCTCTGCTTGCAATCCACAACTGCAAACCCCTCTTCTGGAGTCAGGCAGCTGAAGCATCTGCCTCACTCCACGCAAAACTGACAGAAGAGGCGATGACCATATAATTTTTAGCCCAGTGGTTAGAGCCCTCACCTGGGATGTGAGAGACCCAGCTTCAATTTCCCCCCTCATGGAGCGGTGAACAGAGGATTTGAATAGGGGTCTTCCACACCTCTGATGGCTCCAACCACTGAGCTTCAGGATATTCTGATGTGGGCTCATTCAGTATCTCCTGTTGAAGCTGTTCCACTGTGCATAAATACTTAGTTGCTGGACTAGAGAGAGAGAAAAAATGACTTTATAGCTTGGAGATTAGAACACCCATTTAGAAGGTGGGAGATCCAGAGTGCAGTACCCCTGCTCCAATCACTGTGCTTGAGGTGGGAACCAAACCTGTCTCCCACATCCCAGGTGAGACACTGGGCTAAAAGTTTTAATCTGGACAGTGTTAGCACCACCACAACTACAACTGCAACCCAGTCTGGTAGGCGACCTCTGAGCACACCTACCCAATCTAGCCCTGCAGCAAGATAAGTGGATGAATGCTTATCTTCCCCTAGTTCATGTATTGCAATGAGGCTTAGGTGGGAGATGGTACCCGGGTGCCTTGAGTAAGGCAGCAGTGTGCATACCCGGAGGCAGAAATTTAGGTGCCTCAGAAAACTTAAGTGTTGAGTGTTTAGGCACCTACAGCGTTTGGCGGCAGCCAACAGGGAGTTTTGTGGATCGTAATGGTGCCTAAAACTGGGATTTAGGCACCTAAGTCTGTGGGTTAAGGACTAGATTCACAAAGGAATTTATGTGCCTAGAAAATCACTGGGATTCACAAAGCCTGAGTTCAACACCTAGGCTCCCTATACAATGAACAAAGAGATAAGCGCCTCAGAATGGAATTCACAAAATTCACTAGGAGGCGCCTCACCTAAACTAGTCAATGGGAGATGCCAAGCCAAAGGACGTGTGCTAAGCCCCACCCCACCCCCCTTGGAGATAGGCATCTCAACCTGGGCTCCAGGGCAGTGCCTCCTTTTGCTTGGGATTCTCTGCTGCAACTCCTCTCTTAGGGCTAGTCTCCATTCCCGCTTACATTGCTGTAACTTGCGTTGCTCAGGGGTGTGAAAGACACCACCCTGAGCGACATCAGTTACATTGACTTAAGAGCTATCCACATCAGGGCTTTGTTGGCGGGAGATGTTCTCCCGCCAACATAGCTTCTGACTCTTCTGGAGATGGACTAATTATGCCAACGGGAAGAGTGCTCTCCTATCAGCATAGTGCATCTTCACCAGATGTGCTACAGTGGTGCAGCTGCATCAATGTAGCGCTGTAGTATAGACTTGCCTTCAGTGTTAGGTGCCTATGATGATTTGTGCAGGAGGCTGTGGGAGGAGGGAGCTTAGGCATCTGGATACCTGGCATGGTGCTGCCTGGCTGAGTACCTGCAGCTCTTATTGACTTCTGTGGAATTTGTGCGTGCTCAGCACTTCTGAAAATCAGGTTGTTAAAGTTAGGCAGGCTGGTCAAATTTTTCAAACCTGGATACCTAAAGTTAGAGATCTAAATAAAAGAAATGCTGCATGCCTGCAGCTCCCACTGAAGTCAGTGACATCCAAATTTGAAAAATGTGACCACTGTGCATACATACACACACAGAGCATACATACATCTGCAGTCTGAGGATTTAGTTTGAGTGAGTACATGCTACTAAATACAATAATGCTGATCTTCTGAGACAGCGAGGGTTCATGGGTGGTGACCTTGCACTCTATGATTTTATGAAAATATGTTAATGTGTGAATATGTAACTGGAATATGCTTCATGCACAAGGTCTCTTGTAATGTATCATTACAAAGCTTATAATCTACGGAGTGTGGTCATCCTATTTGTATAAATGTATCATTCTTGTATCTGACACTAGAAATATGAAATATAACTGAGGTCCTGTTGTAATTATGCAAAGTGTGGGCCATTAATGGTGGCTTGGAAACTTGATGGCTCCCATTAACATGGACAATTGGTTGTAGATGGCTCTGTTTATTTGTAAGTCTTCCTGTATATGTGTGTGCTGGCAAGTGGGTAATGAAGTCTTACAGTGACATGTGATCACATCACCTGAACTGGAATCCATCTTTAACCTGGTGCTTTTCCATTTAGAAGGAGGGGTGGGAACCCAGAGAGGGACAAAGGATTCCTGCCTTGTACAAAAGATATATAAGGGGGTGGAACAGAACAAAGGGGGCTGCAGTCATAAGAAATCCCCTAACTACCACCTGAGCTGGAACAAGGACTGTACCGGGGAAAGGACTGAGCCCAGACTAGGAGAAGGCTAGTCTGACAAAGAAGCTTATTGGAACATCTCTGAGGGTGAGGTTTCATCTTTATTCAGTTTCTTACTGTATTAGACTTGCATGTTTTATTTTATTTTGTTTGGTAATTTACTTTGTTCTGTCTGTTATTACTTGGAACCACTTAAATCCTACTTTTTGTATTTAATAAAATCACTTTTACTTATTAATTAACCCAGAGTATGTATTGATACCGGGGGTGGGGGGGGGGAACAGCTGTGCATATCTCTCTATCAGTATTATAGAGGGCAAACAATTTGAGTTTACCCTGTATACATTTTATACAGGGTCAAACGGATTTATTTGGGGTTTGGACCTCATTGGGAGTTGGGTATCTGAGTGCTGGAGACTGGAACACTTCTTAAGCTGTTTTCAGTTAAGTCTGCAGCTTTTGGGGGACGTGGTTCAGACCTGGGTCTGTGTTTGTAGCAGGCTAACGTGTCTGGCAAACCAGGCAGGGCACTGAAGTCCCGAGCTGCCAGGGAAAACGGGCTCAGAGGTAGTCTCAGCACATCAGGTGGCAGTCCCAAAGGGGTTTTTGTGATCCAACCCGTCACAATGGGGCATTACAACGAAATTTTCAGCTACATAAAGTTACCATCCACTGTACCATCCACACTAGTTATCCTTAATTAGATTATTGTGAGCTTCATCACAACTTCAGGGGGAAATCTGCCTGCATTAGAATCTGTGATGAACTGTGGGTCTTGTGTACATATGTGAAGCAACCCATTTATTCCTCTGGAGAGGATATGTGGTGGGCTGTGTTCTCTGGACTGTAACTTTCATTTAAAAAGAAAAGCACAAAAGACTGAAAAGTGATCTAAAGCTCTAGGCCAATTTTATTATTATTTACTAATTGTAGGACATAGCACCCAGAGGTCCCAATCAGGGATCAAGGCCCCATTGGAATAGCCAGGGGCAGATAAAGGTTTTGTAGATCCCCGGGGCCAGAACAAGTGGGGGCCCCTTCCGCCTGCAGTCCCTCCCAGTGCTCTTGCCACTTGAGATGCTGGCGTGGGGAAGTGCCCTGCTCCGCCCAGCCGGCGCTGCAGTGAAGAGTGGAGTCTGGGCACAGGGGCTCCCCGGCAGGGGTGCCAGGTGGGCAGAGCGAGTTGGAGGTGCGGGGCACCCATTTTTCTGGGGCCCCCCCAATTGCCCGTGGCCAGGGTGGCCCAGTGGCTAATTAATGACTGGGAATAAGCACTTCACTAAAAAGCAGTAAAAATACAGTCCTTCCCCAAAGATTTTTGGCTTTCTCCTGGCATTACCAGTGCCACAGCGGGATGGCAGAACACTGAAAGAATACAAGCTTAAGTTATGATTCATTGCCCACTGAAATCAATGGGAGTCTTTCCACTGACTTGGTAAGGAATTGGATCAGGCCCCTACTGCGCTAATAAATCTGCGCAGAAAAATTACACATCCACTTTTTATAAAAAAAAAAAAAAAAAAAAAAACTAAGCAGAATATTTTGGAAGATATTCCTAGCATCACCATCAGAAACTCTGTGCTTGTGAATACAATTCTTTTCAGAAAGAAACCTCCAGTAAAAGGTTTGCATCAAGTCTCCCTGGTAACTTTTTTTAATTTATATTTTGCATGTTAGAATTAAATTGTGCAGCGTTGGGCAAGCAGATGAGGCAGTACCCCCTGCCAGGCAAGCTAGCAGGAACTGTACGCGCTGGAAACTTGTATACTTTGTTTCTAAATATAAAGGCCTACTGAGTAGATTGCAGTGTAGCATTAGCAATGCTATAATTATGGACAAGAAGACACTTTCATTCCAAGTCCCTGTTTCTGATGCTTGAACTGCAACAACAACAAAAATCCTTTGAGCTGAGTTTCTCATGTTAATTTCTGGTGAGGAGAAGGTTGAAAGAAAGACAGCCACTTTTGAGCTAGTCGACCAGTTTAAAAAAAAACCCTGTTCCAAACACCTTTTTAAAAAAAAAAAAGTAGATTGCGCTAAATCCACAAAGGGACATAGGAGTCCAATGCCTAATTTTTAGGCACTCTGGCACCCAATGGAATTCTCACCCCCAAGTAAGGCACCCAGGCTCCCCGTACAATACATGGGGAGAGTTAGGTTCCTAAAAATGTGATTCATATAAACCAGCATGCTGAGCAGGGAGCTGTCTAAACTAGCCAGTAGGAAATGCCAAAGAGAAGGGTAAGACATAAGCGCCACCTCTCAAAGGTAGTGAGGCACCTAATTTTAGACAGGAGGGAGGTGCCTATCTGTGCTTAGGATTCACAGTCACACACCTGCTCCTGGAATTGAGCACCTAAGCCAGGTCAGGTCAGTACTTTCTCTTCAGGGCGAGTGGCTGTTGATGTGACCCCAACCTGTTATAAGCAACAGCCACCTGGGTCACTGGAGTAGGGAGTGCAACATGGGTTTCCTGCATCCCAGGAAATGCCTAAGCCCCCAGGCTACAGAGTCTATATCTTTCTCTTTTCCTCTCTGTCCCAGTGAGTATTTAATTATTCATACAGAGTGGAAGAGCTCCAATGGGAAAGACAGAGAGCCCTAACCCACAATACCAAATAGCCTTGTGGAAGGGGGCAGACCCAAGTTCAAGTCCCTGCTCCAAATTAGGCACAGTGAGGAGTTGGAAACAGGTCTCCTACAGCCCCTGTGAGTGCTGTAATTCCACACACACATTCCTGATCTGGTCACCCACGCTGTCTTTTGTGCAGGTTAGGCATACTCTGAGCTCACCTTATTGGATCAAGCCCAGCAGGAGAGAGAGGCAGGGGAACACCCTCATTTGAGAATCCTAGTGAAGCTTAGGCATGGGATAGGGAGCCAAGCAGCATCAGAAGTTTAGTTCATGCCCACTGGTGGAAACATAGGCACCATGGGAATTTACGTGCCTACAGGAGTAGGTGGAAGCTGAGCAGGGTTTCTAAGGATCTCAGTGGTGCTTAAAAGTTGAGCTTAGGCACCTAAGTGACTAGACCATGTAGTTTTGTGCTTTGGGAAAATCCCTCAACAGTTTAATTGGTTAAATTCAACCCTGCCATATTGCTAGAACACAGTGAGGGATGTGAAAAGTGAGACATTGAGGGAAACTGTTGTCTGAGAAATAGTTATAAGCATCTAAAAGTCCCATTGTCAGCATCAGTTTTTCTTACTTGTAAGACACAGATTGCTTCCCTTCTTCTCCCTGATTTTCTAGAAGGACACGCTCTTTCTCATACTTTCCATCTCAAGAGTATGAAATGGGGACCATTTTACCATTCCAACTCAGTTTAATCATTATTGCTGATAGGAGCCAGTGAACAAAATTGATGGATTCCAGGCACCTATCTGATAAAGACCAATCTGTTAATTGTCTGAATTCTGCTTTGTATGCTTACCTTGAAAGGAATCCATTTTAGCTTTAATTAGCATCCTTAACCTTGCCACTTCTTGTCTTTTCAGTTCATCCAGCCTTGTTCTCACATGATGGCTTACTAAGTCTAGCTCTTTGCTTAGCTTTCCACTCTGTTAAAATAAATAAGTGATCTATAAAGACAATCGTGTTGTAGTTTTCAAATGCCCACCACACGTGGGCTGTAAGACTCTCTACTCATGGTAGCCATTGTCAATTCTGAAGACCATATAAACATCATAAGTATCTCACACATTGTTTGAAGAGGAATATGAACTTTGTCAGTTTATGAAAATAGAAATTGGGGCAGGGCACTCACTGAAAGACTTTAAGCTGCCTTTAAAAAAAAAAAAAAAAGTTGATGCTCCAGATACCACAATTAAACCAAGACCCTAAAGCACAGCTGCGTATCTGTATTTAAAGATCTCTTCAGAAGTGAGTAACCATTCTGTAAATCAGCTGTTCTCATCATGTGGTCCACAGAGAACTGCAGCTCAACAGGGTGCTGTGGGAGCCAACCTCTTGCTGAAGGAGGAATCAGCACAGTAGCAGCCACCTAGGGTGCTGTAAGAATGTTCAGCAGCACCTGAAGACTGTTACCAGCCCCCCAGGGACTGTGCCAGGAATGGAGTGGATCCCAGAGCTGTCAGACTCTAGCAGCAGCAGAGCTTTACATCAAAGGTAATGCAAGAGGAATGAAAGCTTAGTGCTCTCTTCTCCCCAGCCTCACCATAAGAGAATGTGGAGCAGCCAGCTGGACCTGGGGATTGGAGAAGGGCGGAGGAGGAATGAACATAACCTAGGGTGGCAACAGCGGGAGAGAAAAGAACACCAAGACAGTGGTTGGAGTGGTACCTGAAGTAGGGGTGCTGGGAAGAGAAGAGAACCACAGCTCAGTCTTTTTTATTCTTCCCAAACACTGCCACCTTTATCACAAAACTTGAAGACCATGTGTTGTCCTCAATTCCCAGTGGCTTCAGGATCAGGCTTTTTTATGTTTCTCTACTTCCCCCACCCTTTTCCACGTCATTAAATTCACATGTGGCTCATTGCTTCCATCTGGAAGGGTAGAGAAGCCTCTCTGCCGTTGGCTCAGTAGTGCGCTGAATCACTTGGCAGGCAACAAAGTGAGAGCTATGCTAAGAGCCATTTTGACATTAATGAACATTGTGCTGTTCCTTCTGAATTTCAAAGAATTCTTAAGGCCTTGCTTTCCATTTTGCAGGAAAACGCTAATAAATGTTTCCCAAAAACAAGATATCTGAATCTAGTTGTTTTATTAATAGTTAGGTAACAAATTAAAACCTCTTGGAAGACTGATATGGTACAGTTTCTTTAAAAAACAGCTCTCCGGGGGTGGGATAGCTCAGCGGTTTGAGCATTGGCCTGCTAAACCCAGGGTTGTGAGTTCAATCCTTGAGAGGGCCACTTAGGGATCTGGGGCAAAATCAGTACTTGGTCCTGTTAGTGAAGGCAGGGGACTGGACTGGATGACCTTTCAAGGTCACTTCCAGTTCTAGGATGGGATATCTCCATTAATTTAATTTAAATCTGTCCTGTAGCTGCAGAGATCAAGATCTCTTTAAAGAGTCTAATTTAAATTGTGTAAGCTATAAAAAAGTAATGTAAAGGCAATACTAAATAAAAATTAAGATGAACAGAAAAATATGAAACTATCATTGATTTGTAGCTGTCTAAACTAGTCTTGATTAAATTCTATTGATCTTTGCACATACCTTTATTTCCTCTATATCAGCAGTCTGAAGTTTCTCTCTGAAATGTTTATCTGTTTCTAGGACATCTATCACTTGCTTGAGATATTCATCATAATAAAGCCCAGTATCCTTTAGGAAAAGAAGTTTGAGATTAGAAAAAAATATGCCCCCAAATGTTTTATTTCCATATAAATGCAAAGATTTAATCTAATCACACAAAATCCCAAACATCAGTAGTATTGAGCATAATGCACTGACTCAGTATATCAGCAATAAGATACGAATTTCTTTGCTTTGCACAGTTATCATACACAAGCTAATTTCCTCTGTTCCCTTTTTGTTCTAGAAGTTGACAAAGGAATAAAGGCAGATAGAGATTTAAGAACATACATCATGCACATTTGGGGCCTATCACATAAATTAAAAACAAACAAACAAAAAAAAAAAACTTTAATCTGTAACTTACTTGGTAGACAAATAGACCACAACAATTCAGAATGGCATAAACCCACCATTTTCCCCTACAGGAGATTATCTCCTTGAGTTTCCACTTTCTGAGTTTACTAGGAATTCTTTTTTAGGGAGCATAATGTGCCACTTCATTCCCATCCTGATAGAAGCAGCAGCCACAAGTTTTGCCCCCATAACCCGATATCCACCTCCAAGAATCATGCAAATCTTGGGGGAATTTACAGGAAGTACAGGACCATTTGCACAGGGCCATTGGGACAGAATTGCTGGGTGCTAACTAGCTGGAGCTGCCCCAAGAGGGTGAAGCTTCATATCAAGCCAGCAAAAGTTTGTATGGCAGCAGGCTATAGTCACATCCATTGTGTTTTCCCCTGTGAGTTTGGGGCAAAGGGAACAATCTGGAGGAGCCTAGCCAGCTAGAATTGAACCGTGTGGGTATAGAGCTACCCCTCTCCAAGATTTCATGTTTAGTAGCAGGACTTCACTTGCTAAACAGCAATATTATTGTTTAATAACTAAAAGCTCTTACGTGCACTTTGTTTCATGGCAACTCCATTTTCCACTTTGGCAAACACATTATCTCAGCTGTCATTATTTGACATGGTTACCCACTGCATTTTATTACTAGGAAAATTGCTTGCGAAAATCCTTCTGTATTTCCCTGATTTAACCCTGTTCCACTCTCTGTTGAGGTCCAAGTTGGGACCAGCATTCTTCCTGCCAAAGATAACTGGATAGAACTTCCTTTTAGCTTATTAATGCCACTCAATCAGTTGGGAGGAGGTGTACAATAGGAATTTCCTCCCATCAGGAGCTTTGTGCATTGGCTCCGTTACCTCCCTAGTCCTACCACATCAGGGAGCGAGAGACGGGAGCAGGTATTGAACACTGAATATGACCACTCCACATGGAAAGGTGAAATACTACTAGCTTCTCCTTGGAGTACAGCACTAACAAAGTTAATTATTATTTATTACAGCACCTAGAAGGACTAGTCATGGACAAATCTCAAGATGAAAAAGATCAATGAGCTTGTTATTGAAAGAAAAAACACTGCCTTTTAGTACAAAGTATTTAATAAAATACCTTTCATTTACTTACCGGGGTTTCTATTTTTGCTCCTTCTACATGGGGTTCTCCTTGAACTTTTGTCTTGTCTATGTCTATAGGCACTGCTTCCAAATTGATTAGGAGACATGTCACCAGCAGAACACACTGTTGCGATAGGATGGTTCTCCACCTCATCTGAAACATCATCATCACTCACTAGAGCTAGGTTTTATCAGAAATAAACTAGGTTATTGGACAGTATAAACACCATTCATATTAGCACCAGCAATAATCCTACGGATTATACATTATAAAGCCATCAAGGGACATTAGAGCCAAACAAGGTTAAACAGAAATACTACTCAAGGATTATTTTAAAATCTTAACAGATTAATAATTAGACCTCACTAGGCTGTCAAAATGGTAGTGATATTACACTGCTAGCATATGCAATGTAGCAAGTGCCCTACCCACAGAGAGATAAAAGATGAGGCATTACAAGGATTATTATATTGGCTTCTGTATGTTTAAGTGAAGACTCTTAAATCTGCTGTGGTATTATCTGTAATTCTGTAGAATGGTTTGGGTGGCAATAAAGCTTAGGATTTATACATTAATTTAGATGTTCAAAGTCCTGTACAATTGTCAGTTAGTTAGTTAGTGTGAAAGATACTATACAAAATAAGGTCCAGCTACTACTCTCACTGAAATCAATGGCAAGCTTTCCAATGATTATAATGGGAACAGGATCAGGCCTCAGGAATTGTATAGGACTTGCCTATTTTGGAACCAAGATTCTCCCCTGACCCCCATATCTTTAGGAAAGGATGAAAAGAAGTCCTCAAATTGTTCCAGCATCTGGTGGTCTAGAGAGGCCTTTAAACATTTGGGCTGTTATATTGTTAATGTCCACGGTAGCTTTACAGTCTACGGAAGTAGTTTTAGCACTTCTACTCATTTCAAGGGATGGATCAGTAACAGATGATGTTGTATTTGCACGTTCCTTTGCTAGGTCAGTGATGTAGATAATTCTCAGAAAACAGCTAAAAGTTTTCAATAGGGTGCCCTCCATGTGTAATTAGCTTAGATATGTCAAAGAAAGAGATGTAATAACATACAACAAATGTACCATGAACCAAACCAAAAGAAGTGTACTCACTACAAGAGCAATTTTTGTACAAGTTCTTAAAACTAGCCATGCAGATAATTCTATCACAAAGTATTTATTCATCAAAGATTTGCTGTCATTGAATCTAGAGCATGCAGTGCCAGTTTTCTTGGACATATAATGAAGTCCCCAGTAGGGAAGCATGGCACCTTTTTTGTCTGATCTCAGCTGGTCCTTTGCTGAGAAGCTAAATGGAGATAAAAATGCTAAAAGAATTAAACAGCTACTGTTTATTTTCCCCCACCCCATCTTAACTTTTCCTGTTTTTATCTGTGATAACACAAACAAAGAATAGATATACAGATGTTAATACAGACAATCTTAAGTCTTTTGTTGAGGAAATAAAGTGAGAAAGCTAATATTGTATATTATATACATCTTTTGTTGAGCATTTCACAGACTAAAAGGATCCCAAGGATTCACTGAGATTATTTTTTTCTTATTTAAAGCAATCCGCAAAAAATGCCTGGTTGGAGTAGAGTAACTCTACGGAAATTAGTAGACTAACTCGGACATTAGTTCTTGGTATCTGGCAGGAGCTGCTGTTGCTGCCACCAATCATGCACTGAATGTGTTATTTTCAGTGTCAGCAGCGGTGAACAAAGTAAATCAGATTAACTTTTGCTGGATCATTCCCATAAAAAAATCTGAACTGATTTGCTGGAATCAGTAAGTTAATTTCTAACCTCAGCATAGTGTTGGTAACTTCTCTGTGGCCTGCAATGGCTCTAGACAGTTGATCTGTGAGGCTGTTCACTGTTCTAAATATTTTTAGAAGTCTGACGTGTCCTGATCATACAAAATGTGCAATAATTAAGATTATCAGGTTTTTTTAAAAAACACTTTGTCTAGCATTACAATTTTAACAATACAATACACAGATTCATTCTGAGGATCTTATTAACAATTATCAAGATAGTTAATGGTTTGCACCCTCTTAAATTTGATGGTAGAGTAGGCAAGGATGAGTATTTGTCCATACTTCTCTGAGTCATGAATTTTCAAAAAAAACAAACAAACACCATCCTTGGCTTTTGACATTGGGGGATTTTTGTGAGTGAGGTGCAAATAAGCAGTACACAGCTGTACAAAGTCCATTAACAATTTTAAGGGAATAATTAATGAGGAGGCACTTAGCAAGCGGGATATCGGAAACACAAACAACCAAGACTGATACACTTGCAGTCAGCTCCCCTCCCACTACTCATGTGCACTAGGCTACCAGGGCAGAATAGGCCAACTGGATAAAGGAAAAGAAGTAGCAGGAAAGCAACCCTATGTCTCTAGCTATAGTACAGCTTTTAACTGCAGTTGTAACCTGTTAGTGGCAGTCTGTGTTTACATACAATGTGACTAATATTTGATTAGTAACAATGGCAGCTAATCATGTGTCACTTGTGCCAGCAACCCCCTAAGCTGGCCAGTGGCGGTCTCCCTGTAACCACTTTGTAATACTGTTGTCCTGTGAGCAAGACCCCATTATTGTGCCTCACTACCTGATACTTCTTCCTCCCAGAGTTCATTGCCCCATGTGCTGCTAATGCCACTCTTTTTGCATGTTCTCCAGTTCTATCCCTAGTCTCTGCTGAGCAGGATACCCCAAATACAAACATGTTTAGGCAACATAGTAGTCGAATGCACAAGCTCAGTTAAATGATTGCATTGTGAATAAAAGCTACTGTCTGTGGAAATAGCTCAACCGTATTTGTGGCAACCAGTTCAGATAAAGTCACAAATTGGTTACAGAAACACCATTTTACTCATAATGTGGGCAGGCCCCTAAATGTTTCATTACAAACACAACCTCAGGGAACCTAATTACAAACCTGCTTCCAATTTATAGCATAGTCTGGACCATGACCATATAATCTAACTGCTGCAACCTTAGACGGCCCAGTCTACGCTACAAATTGGTTACCAGGCTTATTTTAGGTTAGAGGAGAACTGTGTTGTAGTAAAGTTTGCTATAGGAGATGTATTAATAGTGTAGATGTGGAGGTTTGGAGGGTGGTGAGAAAAAGGGTTAATTCTAAAATTGGTTGAGGCACAGCCATCCTCCCTCCACCCTCACCCCCAGAAGAAAAAGTTAGGACAGACACTTGTTAAACTGAGTTGTCACCTCAGTATTTTTAAAGACAATCCTGGAGAAGAGCTGAATTTCAGGAATCCGCTCTGAAATCAGAGGAGACAGGGTCAAATCCACAGTCAAACTGTGAAACCACTTCCCTGAAAATTTTCCCCAAATGTGCTGCTTTGAGGGCAGTCTGGTGAACTGGACAAATGAAAGGGAGAAAGGAAGCAGGAAATCCTAGGAATAGACATGAACATAAGTTAATGACCAGAAGGAAGTTAATGACCAGAGCCTGAGGACATAGTGAACATACTCTGATGTATCTTTTCAAAAGTGTTTCTTATGGAGATCAAAAGAGCAAATATTTTAATTGTTCATGTAAAGAAACTGCATTCTTGCTTTCTATGATAAAGCTTACAATAATTTGGGCCTTTAAAGATACTTGTTTTGTTTGGTCTGAGATGTTTTCATAAATGCATATGTTTTCATAAATGTTAACAATACTAACTGAATATTACCATAAATCACTCTGCAGAAGTGTGTAGTTTTTTTTTTAAAAGTTGCTCTGCCACTTTTAGCCTTGGGCATGTCACTAAGGCCAGCACTTTCAACAGTGGTCTCTGATTGTGTGTATGCGCGCACGCACGGAACAGTTTTAGCCTAATTTTCATAGCTGCTAAGCTTCAGCTTGAAATTAATAGGAGGTGTAGATGCTTGGCAGCTTTGAAAATTAAGCCCCGAGTGTCAAGTTGGGCAATGAAAAATCAAAAGCCACAGTTGTAAATTTTAGCCTTGACTTTTCAGGGAAACTTGAAACATAAGGCCAGATTCTACTCTCAACTACACTGAATTTACACTGCTGTAACTAATGGAATTACTCTACTTTTCCACTGTTGTACCTGAGATCAGAACCTGGCCCATAGTTTGTGGAATGGGAATATTTTAATATCTATCCCACAGGATAGATCTGGATTAACTCTCCGGTGGGCCTGGGGCTATTAGATTTTGTGGGGCTCAAGTCTTTTTCCTAATTTAAAACAAAATTATCACAATTATGGCATCGAGGCTATTAATGCTATACTAAACTTGCCTTTTAATTAACATAAAGCTATTCTATGGCTACATTTCAGTCTTAAAACATGTAGACTATGGTTAAGTTAATTCAAAATAGCCTACTTCTTACCTTAGAACAGCCATTATATTAGTTTCTTTCTTGGAGGGAGTTAGGGTGCAGGAAGGGGCTCCAAGCTGGGGCAGTGTTGGGGTGCAGGAGAGGGTGCAGGCTCTGGGAGGTAGTTTGGTGCAGAAGGGGATTCTGACCTGGGGCAAGAGGTGGGGTGTAAGAGTGGGTGCGAGGTGCAGGCTCTGGCCAGGAGGCGCTTACCACAGGGCTCCCGGCCGGCGGCGCAGCAGGGTTCAGGCAAGCTGCCTGCCTGCATGCCATGGCCCCACGCCGCTCCCGGAAGCAGCCAACTGCTGGCACATCTCTGCGAACCCCTGGGGGAGGGGGACAGTGCGTCTCCGTGCGCTGCCTACAAACACCGCCCCCGCAGCTCCTCTTGGCCAGTTCCTGGAGCAGCATGGGGTCACAGCATGCAGGCAGTCTGCCTGAGCCTGCTGCACTGGGGCCCCAGGCTGCAACCCCTAAAGCCCCTGCATTAATCTGGCCCTGCTATCCCAAAGGTGTATTGTGAGTGCTTGTACAGTGCTTTGAAGATGTAAAATGGTAGTTGAATATACACATGAAGCTTATTACATGTACTTTATGGATGAGTTTGGTACTATTACTACCCTGCTTTGCATTGCACTCAAACCAAAACAAACAAATGAGGCTTCAAAGAACTGTCCTGACTTATAGTGACATCTGGAAATTGGAGTCCTATTTGCTTGTTCTACGGACAATATTTGCTAATGCTTTGGAGAGCAATAATGTAGGCTATTGGTGTATCTTAGAATTGCTTGCTGTTAAGATATCATGGTGTAGAAAGAGGATGTAAGAGTAAATATTTGGGTTCATATTTTCAAAAGGGTAGTCTCTTTTGCAGGCACAAATTCTGCCCACAAGATTTGCACATGAAGTTTTCAACTTACAACTGAATTTTGGTTGCAGTTCTGAGTATTTGCACCTGATTGTGAGTGCAAATCAGGAAGTTAGCCAGATCAGTAATTAAATTTATACCTGCAGTTCATTTTGTGGATGCAAATATTGTTGGTGCAAATTGTGCATGTAAAAAGCATTCATAAAAATATACTCCTTAATTTGGGAGAATATTTTCAGCTTCTAAGAACCTTAAATATTTCATAGTTCTTTTTAAACTAGATATTTAGTCTGGGTGGGATGTTCAAAAGAAACTAAATAACTTAGGAGCACAAGTCCCATTGACTTTCAATGAGACTTGATTTCCTAAGCAAATTAGGTGTTCTTGAAAATTCCACCCTCTGATTAAGTATTATCAGATAAGATATTGGAATGTGACCTGATCCTCCCTGTATCTGTCCCATCTTCCTGACATGATGCAGTGCTTTGAAAACCAGGCTATCAAAAGAAGATGCAAATTGCTGGGTCAGACCTTTTAGGTAGATAGCCTGCACTGCAGCATTCCAACGATTGCATGATATTAGAGAGACAAGGTGGGTGAAGTAATATCTTTTATTGGACCAACTTCTGTTGGGGAGAGAGAAGTTGGTTCAATAAAAGATATTACCTCACCCACCTTGTCTCTAATATCCTGGGCCCAACACGGCTGCAGCTACACTGCATACAACAATGGATAGTATGATAGTCCAGCCTAAGCAGAAAAACCTGCAGGTGTGGAGAAGAGTTAAAATTATGGAGAAGCTGAAATGGATGGACAAGAAATTCACAGATCTGTTGCCACTGACTTTGCAGAACTTGAGTTTTAACAGTGGGTTTTGTAATGCTTCCTGGGGGCACCCGGGTGCTATGAGTCACCTCGCTACCACCTGAACTTAGCAATAGTAAGCCTTGTTTGTGCCTGCCAGGGGTCAGCTCCCCGATTCCACCAGCCACAGGCAACACGAGCACTCACCTCTAGGCCTATACAGGCCCTGCTCTCTCTCTCTTCTACAAATTAGCGATAGGCACACTCCAACTTTGAGCCCTCCAAGCATCGCTCTCTGAGGGTCTAGCCCTTGTTCCACTGGACTCTCACAGTATTCACAGATTTGCTGCTTCCAAAGAATCAGTGCCCCCAGGTTACAGTTACACCTAAGATAACTTCTTTGCTTAATACAGAGCACACAGACATGGTTACAGTGAAAACGAGTAAAAGTTTTATTTAGCAAGGTATAGAGATGCAAATGATAGCAAGTAGAAGTACTGGAAACAAATGCTCACACAGAAAATAAAAATCATAACAAGCATTCTAGAACCCAGATTGCCTTAGCTGGATACTTTCCTGTCTTATAGAGCAATATTCACCTGAAGTCCTTCCAGCCTTTTACAACCAGGCTTGGCTGTGACCCTCCTTTCATAAGACAAACACACTGTTAGCTTGCTTTCTCAGTGAAGGATCCAGGGTGTACCTCTGTACCCCCAGATATACCCCAGCAATTTACCGTCTTTACTAATAAACAGGATCTCCCTTCCTCTGTTTATTTTTTCCTGTAAATTTTCTCTCTTGACAGCTTCACAGTCGCTTGATTAGCATTTTGCTCAGTATGCAAACAGGCATCCAGTGTGACATACAATGCCCGATACATACATGACCAGATAGAGAGATAAGTGTCTGTTACCTCATGCTTGAAAGGAACCTCAGATATGTCACCTCCAGGTTACCTGCCTTAAAAACATAATTTTCAGTACAGACACAACTCCTTAAATATTATCCATTCATACATTTTACAATGTATGACCAGTGGGCTACCATTTCTCAGAAGAGACCTCAAATGCCACCTTTATGCGTATATCCGACACAGGGGATCCCTGTAAAACTCTATGCAAACCTGGGGCCCTCTGCTATTGGCAGCAAGAGGTTCCTGGGTCATAGGTTTCCAGGAGTAGAAGGAACCCAACTGCTTACACAAACTGTTGAATATTTAAAATATTAGTCAAATATGATCACTAAAATAGCAAATATTCTTAACCTGACCAAAACAGTCACCAGATTTAGAGGCATCATGGCATGAGATTACATGTATCAAATTGTGCATGCAAGAATAGCTGACTAAATTATGAGTCAGTCTTTAGAGTTGGACAATCTCTACTGTGAGTCACTGAAACAACTCTATTGTGTAACACATAATAAAAGAGGTAAAACAGGCTGATGGAAACCTTTGACGTTGAATAAAGATATTAGGCAAAAGGAGATAGCTACAATTCATAGAATCATAGGACTAGAAAGGATCTCGAGAAAATTTTAATGTCTTGAGAAAGTGTTATGGTGTAGATAGGATACAGCGCATCTTTAAAAAAATATTTAAATACGTAGGCAATAAAATGAACAAAATGGATATAATTACACTAACATAACCTACGTGTTGTGGACCTTTGGTCCCAAATATATAGATCTCCACCAGCTGAGAGAGATCAATGGAAAAAGAAAATTGTGTTACGATCAGAAATGAGTTTAAATACCCTCCACTCACCAAGTTGTAGGGAACAAGCTTAGAAATAAATATTTAATTACCTTTAAGGAATTATACCCCCATTACACTCAGTGATATCCTACAGCACATTCTTGTTTAGTACACTAATCTGAGCTTGTCTATTTTCATTTTTTTTCAAGTTTATTTTCATTTTTGCTGTTCATTGTTCAGACTTAAATCATCTTTGTATCTAGGCCTGTTACCAGAGGGGGACATAAGAAATAATCACCAACTTTTGGTCAAGTCTCATTTCATCCAGCAGATTTGCAAGTATCTGTTGGCTTGGGGCGGCAAAAAAGTCAGAGCTGGCCCTGTCCGCTTCCCTCACCCCAGCCCCAGCCGTGTCACTCAGGGGAGGCGGCTTGGGGGAAGGGATCCCCCCCTGCACTCAACAGCAGCGGCAGAAGTGGAGCAGCCCGGCCCCAGCCAGTTCTACTCCCACAGCTCCCAGCACGCCGCAGCACTCCACTTCCCGCCGCTGGTGAGTGCAGGGGAGGGTGGACCTTTCCCTAGTGCCCCTCCCCCCCCCCCAAGCAACATGGCTGGGGTAGGGGAATGGGCAAGGGAAGCGGAACGGGCTGGGGCCGCGTTGCTCCGCTTCCCGCCGTCTCCTGCAGGGGAGCGTCCTTTCCCCAACCTCCCCGCACTCACCGGCAGCGGGAAGTGGAGCGACGCGGCTGGGAGCTGGCAGAGTGGAGCGGGCTGGGGCCGGGCTGTTCCGCTTCCCACCGCTGCTGGTGAGTGTGTGTGCGCGGGGGGGAGGAGGGACCTTTCCCCAATCCTCCCGGCCCCAGCGACAAGGCTGGGGCCTGGGCAAGGGAAGTGAAGCAGGCTGGGGCCGCGTTGCTCTGCTTCCCGCCGCCAGTGGGGGGGGGGGAGAACCTTTCCCCAACCTCACCGCACTCACTGGCAGCGGGAAGCGGAGCACCGCGGCTGGGAGCTGGCGGAGTGGAGCAGGTTGGGGCCACATTGCTCCACTTCCTGCGCTGCTGACGGTGAGTGCCCCAGCCACCTTCCCGGGCTCCACCGCGCCCGGCGGTTTCACCCACTTTCCAGCCACCGCGCTCGTGATCCTGCCCCTGCTCGCGGCTCCCGAACCCTACCCTGCCCTGCACCCCGCATGGCTCCGGCCCTGCACTAACCTCGCCCCACTCTCGCTGCCGGCCGCTAGGATTTAAAATCCAAGCCGCCCACCGCTAGGCACCATAGGAACATCCCCTCCTGCCCAGTTTAAAGGGACAGGTGCACCCGCTGCGCTGCAAGCCGCGAGCAAAGAGGTGCTTCCAAAGTCTCACCCCACAACGTCGTCCCTGCGTGAGTGTAAAAATTAAAAAGGCGCCACTTTGGGGGAATGTGCTCAGTGGGGGAGCGGCCACTCCCACTGCTCCCCCCCAGCTACGCTACTGCTCTGAGCGCTGCAAGTTTCAGTGCTGTAAAGTGGCAGTGTAGACAGTGCACCAGCGCTGGTAGCTACTCTCCTCGTGGGGGTGGTTTTTTTACAGCGCTGGGAAAGCTCTCTCTCAGTGCTGGTGCCGCGAGTACAGAGCCAAGTGTAGTTGCTAGTGAAGACATGCCTTAAGTATGTTACACAAAGTAAAAAGCAGTTAGTTTTGACCCTCATTCTTCACTTAAGCAGAAATCATATAATTGTTTATGGTTTAAAAAGAACATGTACAAGCCTGTCAAATTCATTAACAGTGTAGACAGAAAATCAATTACATTCCAGTCTTAGTCACTGATTGTTAAGGAAATATATGAATACTTGCTTTGTTTTGTCAGCAAGGATATTCAGTATTCCTCAAAAGATGTTAAAATTGTCATCTAGATTTAAAATGCTACATATTTGCACTATGTGTCATGTTAGTCACTAAATTTCCCCTCAAATATGATAGTACTGTATAATAAAGCAATAGAAAAAATCCACTGGCAAGATGAATGCCATTTAGAAAACTATGCTAAAGAGGTGGCACATGAAAGAATCATCATAATATTGATGTAAAAAAACAGAGACCTATCTGTGATAGTTACTTTCCAAATGAACTAAAAGTATTCTAATCCTAGAGGAGTAACTGAATAAAGGTTTCTTCTTGGAATACACAGAGAAAGCTACTTACAAAAGTAATAATATAAAAATTACAAATATTAAAGTCCATAAAGAGACCAAATACTCTAAGCTTTCACTGAAAACTAAACACTCTTCTAAGCATTAAGTCATAGGAGAGTGTTTTAAAAAAAAATCTAGAATGAAATCTAGAAAAATGAGCTATTCAACAAAAGAGAGAACTGCTAATGTGAAAAAAAAGTTTGTAAATGAAAATAAACCAGACTCCATATTCCAGCACTCTTGAACCTGCTTCCATTGAAGTCAATGACAAACTCCTATTGACTTCAATAGGAATAGGATTAGAGTTTTGGATTGTCAAGAACTGTGGCCTATGGGAGATCACTACAAAACATATTCTCAGGTGCTTCAAAGCATGTTTCAGTGACTCTAACATAGCAAAAAAAACCTCTGCAGGACTATATCTTAATTTAACAAATACAAAATATTTCAATTAGCAAGCCTAAACATTTCCTTTTGAGTGTTAATTGACAATTGGAAAACAGAATAGCTCCAATCCTGAAAACAGTACAGGTATCTCTTTAGAACAATACTGCCAATCTCCTTGGAGAAGTAACGCTCAAAGCCAAGTTTTCAAAAACTGAGGCTCACTAATATTTGTATAACAACATCTGTGTACACAATGATGTACACATGTGTAAACTTAACAGCTGAATAGCCAGGCATGCCACAGAATAGCAAAGCATCCTAACCAGCAGTTTGTATGTGCACATTTGCCAGATTGTCTTTGCACTCCTAGTAAATGTGCACATAGCTCTAGGCTTAATATGGGACACTCAAATGGGTTTCTACCAGGGCTTTGGAGCTGTGCTCCGGCTCTGCTCCGGCTCCAGGCAAAAACCTGCAGCCCCACTGCTCCGGACTCCGCTCCAAAGCCCTAGTTTCTACACTAGAAAATCTGACCCATACCTGCTTCATCTGATGTGGAAGCAATAAAGCACATCATTAGTGATGCCAGCCATCTTGGTTATATCCAGAATCATTCTATGATTTCGTACTTTATTACTGTACTTTGGAGATGAGCATTACCTGATGAAATGATGCATATAAAAACCAAGAGAGAGATTTGACAGATAGGTAGTAGATCTACCTAAGGGTCTTTCAATTCAAGACTGGTAAGCTAAGAACTCCTAAACATTCATCTCAATTATTAAAAAGATCCCTTCTGTAGCATTGGGCAAGTCACTTAGGCCCAGATCCACAAAAGGACTTAGGTACCTAACTCCTCACTTAAGGTATTTCAACCCAAATTTAAGAACCCATGAGATTCTCAAAACCCCTGCTCAGTTGCTCACTAGACCTGTAGCTGCCTAAAATCCCTTGGCACTTATGTTTTCACCATAAAAGTCCCCTAAGCATATAAATTTCTGCCACTGGGCATAGGTGCAACACATCTCACAACTAAGCCCCAGTGAGAACCTCAAACTAGGTGAAGATAGGCATTCTCCCCACCTATCTTGCCTCTTGGGCCAAACTGGTAGGTGTGCTCTGAGTATGCCTACTGGATCAGGGCCCATA
This sequence comes from Trachemys scripta elegans, assembly GCF_013100865.1. Taxonomy (NCBI): domain Eukaryota; kingdom Metazoa; phylum Chordata; order Testudines; family Emydidae; genus Trachemys; species Trachemys scripta. The sequence goes on along the minus strand of NC_048301.1, from coordinate 102,180,268 downwards.
CAAAATCTGGTCAGAAGAGGAGATGATGGCAACAGCGATTCCTCCTTTTTAAACTTTTAGCCCAGGGGTTAGCACACTCACCTGGGATGTGAGACACCAGGGTTCAAGTCCTCCTCCTGCCTAATGGGAAGAAAGGATTTGAACATGGGTCTTTCAGCTCTCAGGAGAGTGCCCTAACCTCTAGGATATTCTGATGCAGGTTTAGCTTAATCTCTCCTGTTGAAGCTGATCCGTTTTGGATAAATACTTACATAGTCATTGGGCCAGAGAAAGTGAGAATTTTCACTTTAGCCTGGGGACTAAGGACACTTATCGGGGAGGGAAGACTCAGGGTCCAGTCTCCCTGCTCCAGTGACTATTTACTTACCCAAAGTGCAACAACATCAGAGGAACCCACGATATCCTAGAGCCCAGTGGTTAGGGCACTGTCCTGAGATGTAGGAGGCCTACGTTCAATCCTTTATTCCCATCAGGCAGATGGGGGAATTGAAGCTGGTGTCTCCCACATCCCAGGGGATTGCTCTAACCACTGGTCTAAAAGTTATAAGTGAAGTGGCAACACCACAGTGTACTCATGTTCCATTTAAATTATAAGTTCTCTGGGGCAGCAACCATATCTTATCTACCTTCAGAGAGCACTTTGAGGTAATTTTTTATATTAAAACTATTCTTAATAAATACAAAAGTAGCACTATAATTTTCCCCCATATGTTTCTTTTTTCTTGGTTTTTATGTTTTTTGCTTTGTCATCTCCCACAGGTTTTCACAGCATCTTCTTATCTGTCCTTCCTTCCCCTCCCAATGGCTGCTGTCCAAAGCTGATTCATCCTTTCAACTTGTTCTCTAGGGTGGCTAACTCTTCTTAGATATTCAGCAGAAAGAACATGCCTTGTTCTGTTTGTAAAGCACAACATACATTGACAGCACTATACATATAGTCATAAAATACATAAGCCTACTAAACTGCTATTTATTATGTAAAAAACATCTAGACTTGATTACAGTTGACAGTGTTCTAACGTGATAAAAATAGTTTAATTCTTCAAGTGACCTTTAAATCATACATTGTAAGAGCCAAATCCTGGTCCCACTCAAGTTAATGTGAGTTTTGTCATCAACTTCAATAGGAGCAGGATATGGCACTAAACGTGCTACAGTGACTTTGACTATAGGCAAGCAGTTCCAGAGCCAGAATGCTCCCCAATAGTACCTATAGGGATGTAGATTGTGTAGTATGTATATTATACATAATATACATACTCATATATTATATATAAGTATGTATATTACAAGAGCTTCTGTGATATTTATTTTGGCTACTGAGCAAATAAATAAAAAGATAGACGTACAAGACATCACTAGGCAAACATCTTTGATGTACAGAAGTTCAATTTATGGCAACCCCGATAAGGGCTTTTAAGTTAGCAATGAACAAACATTATCTTTTTTTATTAAAACATTTGTTTAGTCAGCATATCGCTAGAAATATGGGTCAATATTTTCACATCTGCAATATGTAAAATAAGTTTGTGATAGTAAGCCAAATGTTTCCCTTTTACCTGTACAACTACAATGATTGCACTGGAGTTGTATAGATGTATCTGAGGTCTAGCATGTCTAAAAAACCTAAATGGTTTATTATAACTATTTTCTTATTTTATATTAGTTAATGCTTTATATTCAGAAACACTACAGTCAACTTGTTGAAGTCTTCTCTTAGAGAAATCTTATTTTAAAATGACTACGAGCCCAGATTTTGGTTTTATACACAATTTCTTGTGCCAACGTAAAGATTACCTAACAATCCACATAATAACATCATGCCACAACTAACAAATTTATACTGATTGCTTTTGTACTAGATGTTAAAAAACTGCTTTTTAATCAAACCCTCCATTAAGTAAATAAATTAGACACACAAATTGCATGTATAACGCTCAATGTTAGTGAAAGTTATGTACAGACCAAAGGGGGAGAATGCAATCCTTAATTTTGCGTTTATCATATTGTTTAAACATTGGTTTGGGTGTTCATATCCTTTATTTTCATAATAAGCAATTCTGAACGACTTTTATTATTTGATTCCATAGAAGTTTCACATACAAATGGGCAAATCTAGCCCTTACTCTAAATGCAGAGATTCTGTACTGTAGAACTAGGGCAGTTCTGTTGCGTAAGGTGTACTGCCTGTGTGGTACCTTGCTCCGTAGAAGTTCCCTGTGTGGTAATCTACCAGATGGGGTGGAGTGGAGCATTTGGATTTTCTCCTCACCCTTTGTGGGGTATTGTGTAATGGCCGAAACTATTCCAGAAATTGGGCCTGAGTAAACTTTAAGGAATGGTTCTTCAGCTGCTATATAGCCTTGGGAGTAAGAGTCTGGGCTTGTCTGGGCTGGGGATCTGGGCCAGAATGGTTGCAGCATCAAGGCCACTGCAGGACCATTTTGATTATTTATTTATTTATTAAGTAAACCACCTTCATGTCATCTCATTCAGTAGTAAACTGGAACAATTTCTCAGCTACTATGATGTTTTCAGCTTGAAAATACTGGATGCTATCTTTCCCGCAAATAATATTTACATCACAGGTAATGCCAATGTAAACTGCCATCCACCCACACTGAAATGTGTCACACACCCAAACTGTTCTGAAAGCCACACAGTTGTGTTCTTGTGAAAATTTGTAAAGAAAGTGACATTTTCATAGACACGATTAAACTTTTTCTTCTGGAATATTTCCTTTGCATACTTGGTTAGCCTTACACTACAGTATTCTACCTTAGCGGCCCATAACACCAGTAGCACTATTGTAAGCTGTAGTGGTTTGGACTATTAAGCTATACAATTTTAGTATTTTTAAGAGCAGCAGCTTTGGGGATTTTTGGTTTCCTGGAAGAACTGGAAAACCACAGCCCGCACTGTGATTGCACAATAAACGGTCAATCAACTGTCCTCTGCTACAGGGTAAGCAACCATCCTGCCACTATGTTAAAACTAGCTCTGCTTACACACACAACATGGGTTACTCAAGTGTCATTTCTTCAAACCCACTTCTTCAATGGGGATTGCATAGATGAGTAAGGACTATTTGCGTAAGAACTTGAGGGATCATTCCCTAAGAATAGCTGCTAGTTATCTAAAATTTCCCTGCTACTCAAAAAAAGTCTCATTCTCTGAATATCAGGGGGTAGCCGTGTTAGTCTGTATCTACAAAAACAACAAAGAGTCTGGTGGCACCTTAAAGAGATGTACTAAAAATTCTCTCATCTATCTAAGCTATTTTGGATAAAGTAGTGTTACATACTGACACAATATAACATATGTAGCTATTTTCAATACACACTTTTTCTGCTCATAAGGTAGAGCCAGCTGTGCTTATCTATACTGTAGCGCAGGAGTTTGGCCACGCAGATTCGTTAGTGTGTATTGTAGCGACAGGTAACAAGATAAGCACCTATATTTTATTTCAGCTATTTGGTAGTATACCAGGCCTGCAGCTTTTTTAAAAAAACACTATTAGTCCTTTTCCTCAACTTGTAGGAGAAGAGGAAAAGGAGTTTTTCAGAGAATCCCATAAATGAAATCAACAGGAGACACATTAGCCCACTGCACCTGCCAACACAGGATTGCTTCATCCTAGTTCTGCAGCACTTTTCCGCGGTGCTGGGGCTGCCACTGCCTTCCCGGGGAAGCCTGCACCCCAAGTGGGCAGACCTCAGCAAGTTTTACTGAGCTTCAACCTAAATTTTCTTTTGCCCCAGCCAGCCCCCATTACACCCACCTCAGCCTGTCCTCTCCTGCCCTGGCATTCAGATCCTCCAAGTCCCCATGGAGAGTATCACAGTCCCATCCTTAGACATCATCTGGACACACCACAACTCTGGGGTCTTCTTGTAAACCCTACTGCTGCCCCGTAATCGAGCTGGGCAAGAGGTGCTGCAAACCAGAGGGTGGGGAGGGAAACCTCGCGTGGGGACCAGGGTGCCTAGAGGCAGGAGGACCTAGCAGAGCCCTGTACGCAACCCCCTTTCCGCGCCCAGGCTCGGGGATCTCACCTTTCTCTCCCTCTGGTCCCCAGGGGCAGGATCCAGCGCTGGGGGAGCAGCCTCCAGAGACCTCTCGGGCAGGGACCGTGCCGGGCAGGGCTCCGCAGCCGCTCCTGACAGCGCGACCAGAATCCTCCCCCTCCCGCCGCTGCTTCGCCGGCACCCCCAGCAGCAGCTCTCCGGCAGACCCCGCTCCGGTTCCTATAGCAATAGGTCCCGCCTCCGGGACAGCGCCGATTGGCGGGGCCTGACCCCCTTCTGGTCATCGCGTAGGGTTTTGATTGGGCGGCCGCAGGGCCGCGGGTTAGGCTGCGCGGGAGGGAAAGCAGGTTTCAAGGAGGGTTGAGGCGAGAAGGTACGTGGCGGCGCCGGCAGAGGGGGTGGGGCTAGTTCACCTCTCGGCTGGGCCGGGGCTGAGGGGGCGCTGCTGGCCGCGCAGGCTAAGCCGCGACCCGCCCCCCCCTCCCTCCTCGGGGGTCTGAGAGGGGTGTATCAGCACAAAGTGCAGCCCTCCCCTTTTGCAACTGGGAGCGGTTTCTGCCACGCAGCGTAGCAGTTTGGTAAACTGTTTGTTAACTTGCTACCGCCGGTCCATGGGGTTGCGAATCAGGAGGGGATGGGATAGGTGGTCAAAAACGATCCCGATCTGCTTCCTGACCCGAGTGGCCGCTTTCATTGCATTCGTGAAAGAGGAGGTAGGGTTTGTGGGTATGGAGCGTGCCCCTGAGCCCAAGGTGAGACCACAGTGGCCCCTTTTCATTTTTTCCACTGGCTTCTCCGTGCTTAGTTCCAATGACTGGGCTGCTCATGCACCTGTCACTGGTCCAGGGATGGTTGCAAAACGGGAGGGATGGGGTTTGTGGTTGAAAACACTCCCGGTCTGCTTCCTCTGGGGGGGATGGTTGCAAAACGGGAGGGATGGGGTTGTGGTGGAAAACACTCATACTCTGCTTCCTCCTGGCTAATGTGCCAAATTGATCTATTGCATGATTGAGGCATGCTGTTTCACTTTTTTTTGTGTGAATCCGTGAAAAGGGATTTTTTTGACTTTACTCTTCCAATTTGCATCATATACAAAGCAATTTTGGGGGCCCCTTCCATAAAAAAAAGTTGCAATACTCTAGTAACATGTATTTGGAAATGTAAAAAATAACCAGTGAAATACATTCAAAAATTAATTTGTAATAATTTGAAAATACACTAAATCCAACATTTGAAAACATTAAATGCTTTAATGGGATGTAGACATTTGCAGTTACATAAAGGGCTCTCGCTGGGTGATGGTGATGGTTGGTGCAAATGGGCTGTCGCTGCCTGGGGGTGGTGCTGCTTGCCCAGGGCTCCGGGGGGAGCTGGGCTCTGGGTTGGAGGGCGCCCGGCTCACAGGGGCTGGGCTCAGGGATGTGGGGAGATGGGGTCAGGGGGGTGTCCGGCTCAGAGGGGCTGGGCTTGGAGCTGGGGGTCATGGCTGTGGGGGGATGGGGTCAGGGGGTTGTCCGGCCCCTCCCTTACCATGCCGCTTACCCCCTCTACCGGAGCCTCAGCGTGCCACATCCAGGACGCCGGGGGATGGGATGGGGGAAGACGGAAGTGTGGGGAGTCTCCGACATACTCCGGGCCTGGGGCAAATTGCCCCACTTGCCCCCCCCCCCCTCTGGGCGGACCTGCTGAATAGTGGTGACTGGGAATGGGCCGGGCGGGGGGGGGGGGAGTGTAGCAGATGACAATTTGAGGTGAATATTCTCTTGGCCAGATTCTACTGGGTTTATGGTGCTGTGTGCTATGGACTGGAGTGAATAACCAAGAATCTGTTTAATAATTATTCTCTAAATTCAGCTTTCTTCTTTCTCTCTCTGTGAATTATCACTAATTCAAAATAGTGGTGTGCACGTTGACTGGATAATGATAATAGCATAATCTCTTGTTAGAACATTGTAAACCCTACTACCTGTTTTTTATATAATACACTCACTATACATAATACAAGAAATCCCTGATGTTAGAACCTGGCTATGCCGCTGCTGTAGGGGGCTCATCACCCAGCAGCTGGGGGCCACCATGTGGGCTCGGCAGGGCTGCTGGCCACGGGGCCAATGGCTGTGGGTGGGATCTCAGGAGTCATGTCCCAAGGATATGCCCCACTCCCCAGTACTGCTCCAACTCTGAGCTGTCTCCACTGCCTGGGACCTGTGGGGCCCCACCTGCCTCCCCAGGGAAAGAGCCACCTGGGATTGGTGCAGAGGCTGGGCCAGTCTCAGCCAGTCCCAGAGGACGGCTGGGGGAGGGGGACAGTGTGGGAGGCTCAGCTGGGTCCTGCCAGGCATGTGGGTCCTGAGGGAGCCTGGCCCGGGTAGGCCCTGCTCCTGCTCCAGCCTGGCTGATTGCACCCCCAAGGGCCGGAGTTATCCTGCCCCAGGACAAGCTCTAGGTCTCTAGTGGGTCTGGGGGGGTGCTGTGCAGTGGGGGGTGGGGAGATCTGTGTGTGTTGGGGCACTGGGAAGTGTGCAGGGGTCTGGGTGGGGCACTGTGCAGTTGTGGCAGTGGGGCGGTGGGGGGCACTGGGCAGTGAGGGAATCTGGGGGGGGCTCTGGGCGGGGAGGGGCAGGGCACTGTGCAGTTGTGGGAGGGCTGTGGGGGGTCTACAGCTAGGGGGCACTGGGCAGTGAGAGGATCTGGGGGGGGTTCGGAGTGGTCTGTGGGAGAGCACTGGGCATGGGGGTTTGTGGGGGTCTTTTCACGTATTCACACACAAAAACGTGAAACAGTGCGCCTCAATTGACCAATAGATCAATTTGGCACATTAGCCAGGAGGAAGCAGACCGTGAGTGTTTTTGACCACAAACCCCATCCCTCCTGATTCGCAACCCCATGGACCAGTGACAGGTGCATGAGCAGACAAGTCATTGGAAATAAGGAAGGCGGAAGCCAGTGGAAAAAATGAAAGGGGCCACTCTGGTCCCACCTTGGGCTCAGGGGCATGCTCCGTACCCCCAAAGCTTACCTCCCTTTTCACGGACTCACACACAAATACGTGAAACAGCGCGCCTCAATCGTACAATAGATCAATTTGTCACATTAGCCAGGAGGAAGCAGATCGACCAAAGGGGCCACTCTGGTATCACCCTTGGGGTCATGGGCCCGCCCCGAAGGGGAAGAAGCATGATGGGAGCACAGGGCCGGGCTGGCCAGTGTGCGTCTGGCAGCTCCCGGTTTGTAAACAGTGCCATTGTACTGGGCTGGGTGGAGCAGGGTTGTTCCTGCCGTGCCATGACCCATCTCCCATTGCCCCCGGCCAGCCCATCGCTCTGAGGATTCTGCCTCCCATGCCCCATGTCCCCATTTCCCCCCGGGGGGACCACAAATATGTTTAGCACCAGGCCCACAAAAAGTTAATCCAGCCCTTTTTGGGGTGCAGGCTCTGGGATGGAGTTGGGGTGCAGGAGGGTTGCAGGCTATGGGTAGTTTGAGTGAGGGGTGCAGGCTCTGACCTAGGGCATGGGATTGGGGTACAGGAGGGGGTGCAGACATGTGGGCTCTGGGAGGGAGTTAGCAACTCAGCACGTTATATAAGAGAAATGAACTGCAGTGATTTCATATAGGCATAGAAACTAATAGAAGACACTTTTACATATTCAAAATGTCAGAGGCAGAGTTGGAGGGAGGGAGTGTCTGTACAATATTTCACCGCATTCAGTCTCCTGGCTGGATCAGTAATGTAGCCGTGTACAGGGCTGCCCAGAGGATTCAGGGGACCTGGGGCAAAGCAATTTTGGGGGCCCCTTCCATAGAAAAAGTTGCAATACTATAGTAACATGTATTTTGAAATGTAAAAAATAACCAGTGACATACATTCAAAAATTAATTTGTAATAATTTGAAAATACACTAAATACATTATTTAAAAACATTAAATGCTTTAATGGTATGTATACATTTACAATTACATAATGGGCTGTTGCTGGGTGATGGTGATGGTTGGGATGGGGTCGGGGGGGGGTGCCCCACCCCTTACCATGGCGCTTACCCCCTCTCCTGGAGCCTCAGCGTGCTGCGACCAGGAGCGGCCCCGGACAGCGTTGGAGCCACCGCGCTGCAGTGCGCCAGGGCCGCTCCCGCACGCGGCACGCTGAGACACCAGGGGAAGACGGAGGCGGGGGCAGCCTCCGACATATTCGTGGGGGCCCCTGCGGAAAATTGCCCCACTTGGCCCCCCCATCTGGGTGGCCCTGGCCCTGCAACACTTGTATAGGATAGAGAGGAGCTGCGATTAAGCTTTGACAGGCTAGGAATTGGAGGCCTGTGCCTTTAAGACCCCAGCACCAGGAACCCGCCCCCTGCTCCGAGGCTGACATGCAGCGTCCCTGTGAGAACAACAAAAACAGCCTCTGCCCCCCCCCACACCCCTAGATTAGCGAGCACAGTGGGTGGCTCATCCCACGGGGTCACTGTTCCCCCCCCTCCCCCTCCCTAAACGGGGGTTTTGTACCCGCACGGGGTCTGGCAGTGTCTCTCCCCCCCCCCGGTCCCTCCCGCGCTAGTGACCCCGGGGCTGGGGGCTGCAGCAGCCGGAGCACTGGGGCCGGGGGGCGGCTCTGGGGCCCTGGGGAGAGGGGGCCCTGGCCGGGCGGACACGCGGAGCCGGGCGCGGCCCCTTCCCCCGAGCGAGGCCCCGGCCGGGCAGAGGAGCCCAGAGGCGCCTGAGCCGGGGCGGGAGCGGGGCTGAGCACAGGGCGGGGGCGGGACTCCGGCCGGGAGGGAGGAGCCTGTTCCCGACCCTGGGATTCGGGCCCCGCCCAGCGCCCCGCCCCAGAGCCCCATGGGGAGCCGAGAGCGACTCCTGTCCCCGGCCAGCAGGGCCCCGAGTCCCCGGGGAGCTGTGCGGGGTGGGGGGGAGTCTCCCTGGGTCACAGCTGCTGGGCCGGGGGGTCCCTGGGAGTCGCTCCCCTAGAAACCGCGTCCCCTGCTGAGACTCCGGGCTGGGGGCTGGAGCGGAAGGTGCTGAGTGTGTAACGCTTGTGCCAGCAGCTCCAGGTGGCCTTTGAGGACGTCGCTCTGTATTTCACCCGGGAGGAGTGGGAGCTCTTATCCTAGCCAGAGAAGCAGCTGTACCGGGACCAGATGCTGAGAAATTACTGGGCCCTCGTTTCCCTGGGTAAGGATTGATTTCCCTTCATTTATTCACTGCAGTGGGCTCCCTGAATGCCTCAGCTGTCATGTGCCACCGAGTGGCCAAGTGGTGGCAAACGTCAGCCCCTCTCAGGTCGGCCTCCTGTTAAAGGAGAAATCAGGGCTATAAAGCCTTAAGGGTAATGTTAATGTAACCGGTTTACTTGCATTATACCTCAGTCCTGGCAGAGAGGTGGTTGTAACCACCTCTTCCAGGTATCCCAGCCCAGACACCGAGGGCAGGAACTCTACCTCAAGAACTGACTCCAGTTAGACAAATAAGGCAGAGAGAAAAGTCTCCTGCTGCTTGGAACAGCTCCCCCACAATGTTCCTGCTATGTTTTTACATCCATGTGCAGAATAAATTTTGTTCTGTGCACCAATATGGAGGTGATGTGTGGCGGTGGTGGGGCTGAGGGATTTGGAGTGTGGGAGGTGGCTCAGGGCTGGGGCTAAGGGTTGGGGTGGGGGGAGTTAGGGCTCTGGCTGGGGATGAGGGCTCTGGGGTGGGGCTGGGGATGAGGGGTTCAGGGTGAGGGAGGGGTTTCAGGGCTGTCACAGAGGGTTGGAGTGTGGGGGTGAGGGCTCTGAAGTGGGGCCAGGGATGAGGGTTTGGGGTGCAGGCTGCCCCAGGGCTGCGGCGGAGAGGACTCCCCCAGCCCTCTCTTGCTGCAGCGGGCTGGGGGAGAGGCGCCTCTCCCCGGCCACAGCAGCTCCAGGGCTGGGTCAGGTGGAGAAGCATCTTTCCCCAGCAGCGGCGCCTCTCCAGTCCAGACCCCTATGGTTGTGCCCTTGTGCAGCCCTTGATGGTTTGCTGCACAGCCGCACAGCTTAGTGGGAACTTAGCTCCCCACCTCGCCAAAAAGAATGAACATCATAAATTTAACAACCATACCATAGTTGAACAATGCTGCATCCTAAGCAAAAGAACTGGTAGGTGTGTGTAACGGTGCCACCTGCCATGACTCAGCCCCCAAAGCAAATTGAGACGGGTCATAGACGTTGCTGCTTCAAAGTACAAACTGAACCTGCCTGGTGGGAGATGGGAAGAAATCTCTAAGGAAGGTTTATTTCATTATTCTCCTGCTTGGGATCTCTTGTGCTTTCCTCTCAAGCAGTGTCCAAGACTGGGGCCTCATCGTGCCAGTTGCTGCGCAGACAAACACTGACAGAGATCAGGGTCCTGTTGTGCTGGGCTGCACAAACCTATAAATGAGTCCCTGCCCCCAGAACTGATTCTTTTTCCCCAAACAGGCTATTCAGGTTCCACACCGGACTTAATCCAACGGCTCGAGTTAGGGGAAGCAGAGCTCTGGATCAGGGATGCCGAGGACTCCAGGGAAAACTCAGGACCTGACAGCCCCTCCTCAGGTGAGTCATCATAATCTGATCCCTTCTGATTTACACACCTGCTAGCAGAGCGCTCCTTGATGTAGAAGGCAAAGGCAGAGCGAGATCCATTGGCTGGGAGCTGAAGAGAGACAAATTAGGGGCCAGTGTTTATCTGGGAGGGGAATGAACCACTGGGAGAGCTCCCCTCAGGATGCAATGGATTCTCCCTCACTGGGAGTCTGTTGGTGGAGAGGGAGCGTCTCTCCCTCAAAGCCCCGCTCTAACCCAGCCAGGAGTTACTGGGCCAGAGGCAGGAATCGCGGGGGAGTTTCTCTGGCTGGGATAGGCAGGAAGCCAGGCTGGATGGGCACAATGAGCCTGTCTGGCCTTGATATCTATGAATCATAGAAATCATAAAAATGTGGGAGTAGATGGGACCTCCGTAGGTCATCTCGTCCGGTCTCCTGCACTAAGACAAGACTAAGTATTATCTAGACCATCCCTGACAGGTGTGTTTCTAACCTTTTCTTAAAAACCTTCAATGATGGAGATTCCACAGCCTCCCTAGATAATTTTGTTCCAGTGCTTAACCACCCTCAGAGTTTCAAAGTTTTTCCTAATATCTAACCTAAATCTCCCTTGCTGCAATTTAAGCCCATTTACATCTTGTCCTGGCCTCAGTGGATAAGGAGAACAATTTATCACCCACTTCTTTGTAACAACCTTTTACGTACTTGAAGACTTCTATGAAGTTGTCCCCCACTCCCTCTCCCTTCTCTTCTCCAGACTAAACAAACCCCATTTTTTCAATCTTTTGTCATTGGTCGTCATGGTTTCCTGACCTTCTTGTTGATCTCTTCTGATATTCTCCAATTTGTCCACATTCTTTCTGAAGTGTGGGGCCCAGAACTGGACACACTACTCCAGTTGAAGCCTTACCAGTGCTGAGTAGAGTGGAAGAATTACTTCTCGCATCTTGCTTGCAACACTCCTGCTAATACATCCCAGAATGATATTTGCTTTTTTTCCCAACAGTATTCCATTGTTCACTCATATTTATTTTGTGATCCATTATAACCCCATATGGTTTTCTGCAGTACTCCTTCCTAGGCTGTCATTTCCCATTCTGTATTTGTGTAACTGATTATTCTAATTTAAGTGTAGTACTTTGCATATGGTCTTATTGAATTTCATCTTATTTAATGCCAACCATTTCTCCAGTTTGTCAACATCCTTTTGAATTCTAATCCTGTCCTCTAAAGCACTTGCAACCCCTCCCAGCTTGGAATCATCTGTAAACTTTGAGTGTATTCTCTGTGCTACTGTCCAAATCATTTATGAAGATATGGAATAGAACTGGACCCAGGACAGATCCCTGTGGGATCCCACTCAAGATGCCCTTTCAGTTCATTTGTGAACCATAATAACTACTCTCTGAATGCGGTTTTCCAACCAGTTGTGCACCCACCTTATAGTAGGTTTGCCTAGGCTATATTTCTCTAGTTTGTTTATGAGAAGGTCAGGTAAGACAGGATCTAAAGTCGAGATGTGACATCTACTGCTTCTTCCCTATCCACAAGGCTTGTTACCTGTCAAAGAAGGATATTAGGTTGGTTTCACATAATTTGTTCTCGACAAATCCATATTGTCTCTTACTTATTACTTTATTTTCTTCTAAGTGCTCACAAATAGAATGTTTGATTACTTGCTTCATTATTTTTCCAGGTTTTGAAGTTACTATGACTGGTCTATAATTCCCCGAATTGTCCTTATTCCCCTTTCTATAACTGGTTACTATATTTGCCTTTTTCCAGTCCTTGGGGGTCTCTACCATCCTCCACAAGTTCTCAGAGATAATCACTAATGGCTCAGAGATCTCTTCAGCCAGATCCTTATGTATTCTAGGATGTATTTCATCAGGCCCTGCCTTATTGAAGGCATCTAACTTGTCTAAGTAATTCATAATTATTTCTTTTCCTATTTTAGGCTCAGATCCTACCCCTTTGACACTGATGTTCACTATGTTAGTCGACTGATCAATGCTAACTTTTTTGGTGAAAACTGAAACAAAAGAGGCATTTAACTGTTTGGCCATTGCTGCGTTTTCTCTTATTGTCTTTCCCTCCTCATTTAGTAATGGGCCTACCCTGTCCATGGTCTTCCTCTTGCTTCCCATATATTTGTAAAAGGCTTTCTTGTTCCCCTTTATAGCCCTAGTTATTTTAATATAGTTTTTTGCCTTGGCCTTTCTAATTTTGTCCCTACATGCTTGTTGGGTTTTGTTTTTTTAATATTCATCCTTTGTAATTTGACCTAGTTTCCACTTCTTGTCTGACTGTTTTGAGTTTCAGGTCATTGAAGATCTGGTTAAGCCAGGGGGTTTTACTATCATACTTCCTGTCTTTCCTACTCATTGGCTATCTGTGACCTACAATGGGACCTAAAAATGATGGGGCCCTAAAGCTGCGAAAGAGAAATGGATTGGAGATGGGGAGGTGATGAACTTGGAAGAGGGGTGGGATAGTGATATGGGACAATGTGGGGTGGGAGATTTCAGAGGATGCTGGGGGAAAGAGAGAGGTCTCCGTGGTGGGGGGAGAATATGGGAGCTGCAATTACCAAGTGGGTAGGACATTGTAGTAGGATTGAAAACATCTTGGTTCATTTCTAGAAGTGAGTCACTACAGCTCCACCATGCCTCAGGTTCCTCAAGTGTATAATGGGAAGGGCATTGCAGCTCTGAAGATAAACTTCATCTGTGTGTGTCAGTGGATCACTGGCACTTGGGGGTCAGACAAGCACCTGGGTAGAAAGAGATGTCTGTTGGTCCGTAGACCACAACACTTTCTTTTAGGCTTCACACACCTCAGAAAATCATACCAAGGCAGGGGTGCCCTCGAGATTTTTCAAATGGGCTTCATACTGCTGCCCCTTCTGGCTCAAGCTGTGTGTGCTGGTGTCCTATGGCCCTGGGCACCTGGATCCAGACATAGTTCAGACAGGGGCAAAAACCTGCTCGCAGCCTGGGAGAGCATCCCTGAGTCACTGGCTCCACCCAGGGAGCATCCACCCCACTCCCTCATTGCCACTTCATTTCTCACGTGACCTCTCAGACTGGAGAAACTTGTCCCCAGCAATCAAGGAGAAAGCTGGGAATGACTCGGGGCAGAGCAGGATCAGTCATTACTCCTGGTGGAATTCTGCACCAAAAAATTAAAAGTTCTGCACACAATATTTTAAAATTCTACATATTTTATTTGTCAGAATAACACAATATAATCACACCAGTTTCAATTATTTTTGGTTATTTATTTCAAAATACCTCAAAGCAAGTATGTCTGTAACAACAAAAAAGATTCAGGAAACGTTTTTTGACAAATATATTTCTTACTAGGGGTATTAATACAGAACTCTGAGTAATCATTCATTTAAACTACACTACAGAACCGTATTGCCCACACCATTCAGAAGCAGTGCAAAATCTTGGGGGAGTCAGGGGTAATGGAGGAGCTGAGGGAGAGAGAAGTAAATTGCTGAGAAGGGAGCCTGGGTGTGAACTTGGAGGGTTGTTGTGTACAGGTGGGAAAAGTATGGAACAGGCTTTTGGCGGGACGGGGGGAGAGGGATTTGTTAGGGAGCTTCCCCCATGCAAACCCTGGCCGACCCCTAGCCTCTCCCATTCAGTTAGGCACATCTGCCCCTATTGCCATGTGTCTCTATGCCCCCACCCAGCCACTCCTCTGTCCCTATGTAGCTCTGCAAACCTCCCCCATCACCATGTGTCTCTGCACCTCCCTTCCCCTGTGGCCCTGTGCCTCCATTCCCATTCAACCCCTGCCCCAGTCTGTTCTCCCCCACTAGCCCTTATGGGCACCTGTCTGACCCCTTCCTTCCCCCCCACAAGCTACCCCACAGCCCCTGACTCCCTCGCTGCAGGGAGCTGCAACTTTGTTCTATCACCACAGCACCCTTTGGTGGGCAAAAGGAGGAACTACAGCAACGTTTTGGCAGAAGCTTTCTTCTGCATGGAAAAATTAGAAATCTGCAGGGCTCCTTAAATATGCGTGTGCGCAGTAGCACAGAATTCTCCCCAGGAGTAAGTCACATACAATGAGTGCGAGGTTACGCCACGTGGAGGACGCCATTTTGCAGAGAAGGTCTCTGGCACTTGCAGTGTTTCATTGTAATGCTCTAAAACTGCCCCACGTTCCAGGCAGCTGCTGTTGGATGAGCGGATGTGTTTGGGGGCCAGACGAAATCATCCTGTGGGGCATGACTTGGAGTATCTTGGTGTATGGGCTGGGTGTGAGGGTGGTGGAATGGCCTTTGTCATATCCCCCTCTCCTCCTGCTCTCTCAGTGGCACGAAATCGTTGTCACTTACATTGCTTCAGTGTCAATGCTTAGCACAGCCCTCAGCATTAATGCAGCCTGTAGATCAAAGGCCCGCTGTGTGGCAACCATTAACTCCTTCCAGGTCAGCAGTGTCACTGATTGGGTTTTGAAACAATACAGA
This sequence comes from Trachemys scripta elegans, assembly GCF_013100865.1. Taxonomy (NCBI): domain Eukaryota; kingdom Metazoa; phylum Chordata; order Testudines; family Emydidae; genus Trachemys; species Trachemys scripta. The sequence goes on along the minus strand of NC_048301.1, from coordinate 102,165,210 downwards.
CATGGTTTTCAGGTTATATCACACAAGCCTTGAGTGACTTGTCATCTCCTCAACCTTTCCTTTCCCTTCCCCCTCCTTGAGAATTTTAGTTTAGTTTTAGTTTTGCACAAAGAATGAAGCATGAGGCCGAGGGCGAATGACTTCTTTAGAAGGAATTTGTTGAAAGGGACTGACTTCCCCCCAGGAATAAACTACGTTGTGCTAAACAGCTTTATACCGGTCTCACTGCGTCCACGTGAGGGGATTGTAGCCCCTCAACTAGTTTCAAACCAATATCGTTTAAACAGCGCAAACACTGGGGAACAGGCCTTGTGTTAAAACAGGAGCCAGTGCAGAACCAGAAACATGTAAATAAAAACCTGTGATTGAAGTAAAACCAAAATCAGTGTGAAAACAAAACCCGGACCCAGTTTGTTAGCAGTTAGAGCCCCTAGTTCTGGATCAGGGCCCCGTTGTGCCAGCTGCTGCCTGTTTCCTGGGCAAGCTACAATTTAAGCATCAAACAAGACCCATGAGGCGCATGACGCACATGGGAGCAGGCGCTTGGTGCTGCATAAGCAACATAGGATAGAACAACCCTGAGTCAGATTGCAGATTTCTCACGGCATTTCGTATAAAAAATTACGGAGCAGTTACAGTAAATTTACTAAAAGTCACAGGTCACTAAACTTACTGTGATGACTCCAGGATGTTTAACAAAGGGAGGGGCACCAGCTGCCCAAAGAAGCACTTTCCCCCCAGCACTGCAACCCTAACCCCAGCCTGATGCAGAGTGGTTGGTGCACGCTAGAGAAGATCTGGGGGGCAAGGCCATTCACTGAAGTTTGACCCGCCTCCCCCACATCATGACTGTGGGCGTGGGCAAATCTGAGCGGCACTGTAACCCCGCAGGCCAGGTCTCAGTACCCAGAACGAGGTGTTCGGTCCAGCCTTGTCAGATAGGAGCTGCCATTGCAGGGTGAGGCGCACATCGAAAAAACAGACACAGAGAAATGGGGAAATCGCTCCATCCGTGACATTTTCCCATCCTTGACAAACCTGTATCCTTAACTGTGAGCTAACACCGGGATTGCCTCTGCTTTCTCCAGCAGGGCACGAGACCCTGGGAGGAACGAGGACATGGTCTGGCTGTGGCAGGAGCTTCAGCCAGTCCTCAGTCCTGAAAATACACCCGCGTACGCACACCGGAGAGCAGCTGTACTGCTGTGCTGACTGCGGGAAGGGCTTTGCATGGAGCTCAAATGTGAGAACACACCAGCACACGCACACCGGGGAGCGACCACACCGCTGTGCTGATTGCGGGAAGGGCTTTGCACAAAGCTCACACCTGAGAACTCATCAGCACACGCACACCGGGGAGCGTCCGCACCGCTGTGCTGACTGCAGCAAGGGCTTTGCAGAGAGGTCACACCTGAGAATACACCAGCGCGCACACACAGGGGAGTGGCCATACCACTGCGCTGACTGTGGAAAGGGCTTTGCAGAGAGCTCAAGCCTGAGAAGACACCGGCGCACGCACACCGGAGAGCGGCCATACCGCTGTGCTGACTGCGGCAAGTGCTTTGCACAGAGCTCAATCCTGAGAAGACACCGGCGCATACACACGGGGGAGCGGCCGTATCACTGTGCTGACTGTGGCAAGGGCTTTGCACAGAGTTCAAGCCTCAGAAGACACCGGCGCACACACACCGGGGAGCCGCTACACCGCTGTGATGTTTGCAGCAAGAACTTCAGCAACACCAATGCGCTGGCCAAGCACCAGCGCACACACACCGGGGAGAGGCCTTTCCAATGCACTGACTGCGGCAAGAGCTTTGCAGAGAGCTCAAGCCTGAGACGACACCAGCGCACACACACCGGGGAGCGGCCATACAGCTGTGCTGACAGTGGCAAGCGGTTTGGTAGCTTGGCCAACCTCACTCGGCACCAGGTCACTCACACCAACACCCCTCTGCCATTGCCAGGGCCTGAGGGGCTTCTTGGAGCTAGTGGGCCTGACAAAGCACCAGCAGATGCAAACCAGCGAGTGGTCCTGTCCCCCTGATGACCAGCAGAGACTGTGTGTGGGGCGGGGAAGGGAACTTGGATGAGCAGCGTGGGGAAGAGCAGACCGGTGGTAGTAAATTTAGAGAATTGTCACAGCGTACTCCATTAGGGAGCTACCCCCTTTTCCCCCATGTAGGTGGGATGCAACTATGTGTCTCTGTCCCACACACACTCAAGCATCTAGCTGGGATGCAGCCAGGACAACCCCCTCCCCCCCCGGTCTAGATGGGACCCAGCCAGGAACTTCTCCCCACACCTACCTCTGTTCCAGCCAGCAGGTGACGCTTGGGTGACATCTAGAGGTGGGATTTGCAGTCCTGTGGGGCCGGGCAGGACAGGACTGCCTGGTCCATGTAATTGAAAGAAGACTCAGGAACTGCTCATGCCATCGATTTTAAATAGAAATATGATGAAGAAGAACTATGTACCTAATGTGAAACAAAGGTCTGTCTAGTCAGGTGTTTCTTTGCTATTAAAGAAGCTGATGGGTTCAGACGGCATGTGGAGAAGCTAGTGTGAAGTGTAAATCTTTAAGGTGAACCAGTGAAAATGTTCTAAGCCCTGTCTGTAAGGCGGTCGTGGCTCTCTCCCTGTCCGTCAGGAGGCTGTGCAGTCCCAGCTGCGCTTGAACCATAGGAATTGGGATACCTACAGGCAGATTTCTCGAGGCTTGTGTGAAAAGGGCTGTGGTCAGGACACGCTGCAGTGCAGAGTGAAGATAAAGGAGATAAGGCAGGCATACCATAAGGCGAGGGAGGTGAGCTGTCGTTCAGGTGCTTCACCTAAGACCTGCTGGTTCTATAAGGAGCTGGACGCTATCCTCGGTGGCAACCCCACCTCCATTGCCAAGAGCCCCGTGGATACTTCAGAGGGCATGGGGCGGCGGAAAGAGGACCTAAGCCAGAGGATGAAGTTATTGATGAAGAGTGGAGTTAGATGAGGATGTGCAGCTCCTGGCGGGGTCGCCCAGTGGGGCAGGAAGCCAGGAACTGTTCTCCACTCCAGAGGTGTCTAGCCAGACTCAGCAGTTGCTCTCAAGGGAGCAAGAAGCAGGAGGTGAGATGCCTGGTAAGTGGCTGTGGCTTGTGTAGCGTGGAGGTAGTGTTCAGGGTACAGAAATGTGGGAGCCTGGCTGTGTTTCTGTGAGCTGGACAATTCCCTGTTTAACTAATCCAGGGGGAAGGTAATAGCTCAGTGGTTTGAGCATTGGCCTGCTAAAACCAGGGTTGTGAGTTCAATCCTTGACGGGGTCATTTAGGGATCTGGGGCACAAATCTGTCTGGGGATTGGTTCTGCTTTGAGCAGGGGGTTGGACTAGATGATCTCCTGAGGTCCCTTCCAACCCTGATATTCTATTAACTCTATGATAATTGGTACGATGGAACAGGGTGTTGATGCATGTTGAGATCTCACAGGAATCCTCCAGGGAGATCTCCAGGAAAGTTTCCTGGAGGTACTTGCCAATTCTCTGCTGAAGGTTCCGTGGTAGAGCAGCTTTGTTCCTTCTCCCATTGTAGGAAACTTTCCCACTTCATTCGGCAATCACTTGTGCAGGGACCAAAGCGGCACACAGGCGAGCAGCATAGGGAGCAGGGCAGAAACCACGAGCATAGAGTAGATGTACCCTCGTTTCCCTGCTTACCCTTAGCAGTGAGATGTCTGCTAGAATGATCCCCACCTGTGGAAAAGTGTGGGAGAATTTTAGAATTTGTCCCCTAGAATGCTGCACCACGGCCCTTGCAAAGAGTGTGTGCTCTTTTCCCAGCATGGAGTCTCCCTCCCTTTCCCCCTCTGCCAACACTTACTATGCTTTGGGTGTTCGCAGAGATGTGTAGGGTCAGTGAGAAAGTGATGGCAATGTTGCAAAAGGTGTATTTAACTGAAATGTTTCAATGCTGTGCGTGAATTTAACAATCCCGCTTCTGTGCATTGTCCCCTGTTCTTCACCAGATGTGGCCTTCAGGAACACCCCACGCATGCTGGCCGAGCGTCTCCACCAGATAAGAAAGTGCCCAAGATGCAGCAAAGAAGACATGTTCCGGGAGGTCCAGCAGTGCTCCAATGCAGAAAAAAGGGAACACAAGGAGTGCTGGAAAGCCGAACAGCAGGACAGAAAAGAGAATCACACCTTTATTAAAGACGCAATTGAGGGGCTGATTAAAGTAACGGAGGAGCAAACACAGATGCTGAAGTCCTTAATAATGCTGCAGACTGAGGCCTTGCCTACGCTACAGGGGAAATTCGCTCTAAGCAACGCAATTTGAGTTACGTGAATAGCATAACTCAAATCGACATAGCTTAGATCTATTTACCCAGGGGTCCACACTACGTGATGTCGACGGGAGACATTCTCCTGTCGACTGCCCCATTCTTCTCGATCTGGTGGACAGGAGTCAACGGGAGAGCGATCTGCGGTCAATTTAGCGGGTCTTTACTAGAGCCACTAAATCGACCGACAATGCATTGATCACCACTCATAGATCCCCGGTAAGTGTAGACAAGCCCTGAGCAGATCAGTGCTCGACCTCCACTGCAGCACATTCAGAACTCTTTCCCATGCGCCAACCCCCCAAACTCCGCCCACAATTCCTTTCCACTTTCCAGCACTTCTCAGTTTCCCATTCACTCCACCCACTCGGACAACTTTTCCAATGATAGCTGGACCTACACATAGCTGTGAAAGTCTTCCCTTCCCTGGTTCCTACTTTCTCACCAAGCATCTGTGTGTTTGTGTGTGCTGTTTCTTGTGCAATAAAAGCAAAGTTTTATAATGTTTATTAATGTTTATAATGTTTATAAGATTTATAAAAATAAATCATCTTTATTTTTTTCCTACAAGGTGAGATTGCAGGCACTGCCAATACATGCCCAGGCATTTTAATCACTTGCATACTGGAATATAAGACCCCCAAGTATCACCATTGCCCTCTAGGAAAACTACATGTAATGTAACATTGAAGCACCTCTGACAGAGATCTGTTACTGGTGCTCATTGTCCAAGTGCTGTCTCAAAGCCTCCCTGGTTCAAATAGCCCACCTCTGGGCTCCTCTAACAGCCCTGGTATCTGGCTGCTCAAAATCAGCCGCAAATGGTCTGCCTCAGCGCTCCACCCCTGAGCAAACCTTTCACCCTTAGCTTCACAGAGATTATGCAATGTACAGCAAGTGGCTATGACCATGGGAATATTATCCTCAGTGAGGTCTAACCTGCTATAAAGGCATCGCCAGTGCGCCTTTAATCTGCCAAAGGCACATTCAACTGTCATCCAGCACCTACTTAGCCTGTTGTTGAACTGCTCCTTACTGCTCTCCAGGTGTCCCGTGTAAGGTTTCATGAATCATGGCTGTACGGGGTACACAGGGTCCCCAGGATCGCTATGGGCATTTCAACATCCCGCAATGTGATCTTGTTAGGAAAGAAAGTTCCTGCTTGCAGCTTTCTGTATAGGCTGGTGTTCCTGAAGATGCGTGTGACATGCACCTTCCCAGACCACCCCACGTTGATATCAGTGAAACGCCCCTGGTGATCCACAAGCACCTGCAACACCATGGGAAAGTACCCCTTCCTATTGATGTACTCCATTGCAAGGTAGTCTGGTGCCAAAATTGGAATATGTGTGCTATTGCCCCTCCACAGTTTGGGAAACCCATTTTTGCAAAGCTGTCCACTATTTCACACACATTTCCCAGAGTCAGGGTCCTTCGTAGCAGAATACAATTTATTGCCTTGCACACTTGCATTAATGCTGCCCCAACAGTCAACTTCCCCACTCCAAATTGATTCGCGATTGACCGGTAGCAGTCTGGAGTCGTCAGCTTCCACACACTGATTGTCACATGCTTCTCTACTGAGAGGGCAGTTCTCATTCTGGTGTCCTTGTGCTGCAGGGCTGGGGCGAGCTCCACACACAGTTCCAGGAAGGCAAGTATCAGAGGGGTAGCCGTGTTAGTCTGAATCTGTAAAAAGCAACAGAGGGTCCTGTGGCACCTTTGAGACTAACAGAAGTATTGGGAGCATGAGCTTTTGTGGGTAAGAACCTCACTTCTTGAGATGCAAGTAATGGAAATCTCCAGAGGCAGGTATAAATCAGTGTGGAGATAACGAGGTTAGTTCAGTCAGGGAGGATGAGGTCCTCTGCTAGCAGTTGAGGTGTGAACACCAAGGGAGGAGAAACTGCTTCTGTAGTTGGATAGCCGTTCACAGTCTTTGTTTAATCCTGATCTGATGATGTCAAATTTGCAAATGAACTAGAGCTCAGCAGTTTCTCTTTGGAGTCTGGTCCTGAAGTTTTTTTGCTGTAAGATGGCTACCTTAACATCTGCTATTGTGTGGCCAGGGAGGTTGAAGTGTTCTCCTACAGGTTTTTGTGTATTGCCATTCCTGATATCTGACTTGTGTCCATTTATCCTTTTACGTAGTGACTGTCCAGTTTGGCCAATGTACATAGCAGAGGGGCATTGCTGGCACATGATGGCATATATAACATTGGTGGACGTGCAGGTCAATGAACCGGTGATGTTGTAGCTGATCTGGTTAGGTCCTGTGATGGTGTTGCTGGTGTAGATATGTGGGCAGAGTTGGCATCGAGGTTTGTTGCATGGGTTGGTTCCTGAGTTAGAGTTGTTATGGTGCAGTGTGTGGTTGCTGGTGAGAATATGCTTAAGGTTGGCAGGTTGTCTGTTGTTAGTATTATTATTATGGTGGCTGTGTTACCTAATGATTTTTTTTTCTTTTATTTCTTTGCTCTATCTCCTCTCCCAACTCATCAGTTAGTTTCAAGAAAACAACAAAACCATTCCCCACTGAGTCTCAGGAGGGTAAGTGTGAAGAACAAGAGAGCTATCTATATTATGTTCTATGAATATCATAGGCACTTCAGTTAACCTGCTTGATATTATCCAGCCTGGCTGCAAGAAGCAGAATCAAAGGAGACTGTTAGGCGAAACAAACAAGAAATAGAACAATGGCAAAGAAAAGGTCCCATCAGAGAGAAACAGTGGGGAAGCTATTAATAAGAGAATGTCCACCTGTCTGGCTCCAACTCAGCTAGCAAGGTTTATTTTTCTCAGGCCCACGTCTGGGATCAAAGGGGATATTAAACTCTTAAAGTCCCTGGCCTAGGAAGGAAGGGGGATTGAGCAGGCAGTAGAGGCTAGGGATGGATCTTTGACGGAGAGAGACAGAGAATGCTTCAGGAGCTGTCTGTCTTTCTCAGGAAAAGGGGTGTCTGAGCTGAGTGGAACTTACCCAAAACTCACAAGAAAAGAATAAAGTTTAGGTAAGACCCAGGTGTATAGGCCTTTTGTTGTTTTATCCCTTTTCTCTGCTTGTTATGTACCTTGGGATGAATAAATAGTGCTTTGATTTTGAAGAAGCCATTTCTGAGTCACTCACAAGCCCCTGAAGAAAAATGGTTTGCAGGTGCCAAGCCCACTTGGACCTGTTGTGTTAATGTGGTTGGGAAATAAGGGGGCTGCCACCCAGAGATCCAGTTCCAGCGTGGCTGCTCGGTGGGACAGGTGAGAGGAAGACAGGCCTGTCACCTAAAGGGTGCCCTAGAGGGACTAAAAGGGATCGAAAACACAGCTTGCCATTTAGCTGCAATAGTGCGTTTTCAGCTAAATTTTCAGAAGTGGCCTAAGATGTCTCAATTTGGACACCTATTAGTGGAGAGATCCCAAATCAGTGGCCGCTTTGCTCCATGGTGGCCTTCGTTTTTCTAAAGCTCTTTTTGGTTCTGTGTTACGTCCTGTTGGGTGACTCCATTTTCACATCCTACCATTTCTTTTTTCTTATAGACCTGAAGAAAGAGTTGCAGGACTTCAGGAAAATGTTAAGGAAGCGGTGAGTGGCCCCGGGGCAGGACCAGTGTCATAAAAGAGGCTTGTTTAGCCTTTGTAGCAGGGGTGACTATCCACCCTTCACAGACCATCCAGGCAATACTACCTGCTTCTGCTTGCTTGGAGTCACCACATGGAAAGTGCTCTGCTACTGGCTCTGGGGCTGAGGGGACAGTGCTCTCCAGTAGGAGGGATCTACAGGGTTGTGCTGCTGATACTGTCTTGTATCCCAAAGTTTGCCTTGAGGGATCTGTGTCTCTTCTGCTCCTGCATTTTAGCTCACACTGAACTTATTGGGGAAATGGCTGAAAAAGGGTACAGAGACACGTGGCATGTATCTCAACAGTAACACCTCTGGCCAATTAAGGAGCAGCATCAATGTGTCTCAGAAAGAGTCCCATCCGGTCTAGTCTTCATTTGCTGGTGGATATGACCTCCAGAAAGGGTGGGGATGAAGAATGAAAGAGGGGTAAATTAAGTTGCGGAGGGCAACAAAAATGATTAGGGGGCTGGTGCACATGACTTATGAGGGGAGGCTGAGGGAACTGGGATTGTTTAGTCTGCAGAAGAGAAGAATGAGGGAGAATTTGATAGCTGCTTTCAACTACCTGAAAGAGGGTTCCAAAGAGGATGGATCTAGACTGTTCTCACTGGTACCAGATGACAGAACAAGGAGTAATGGTCTCAAGTTGCAGAGGGGGAGGTTTAGGTTGGATATTAGGAAAAAAAATTTCACTCGGGGGGTGGTGAAGCACTGGAATGGGTTCCCTAGGGAGGTGGTGGAATCTCCTTCTTTAGAGGTTTTTAAGGTTCGGCTTGACAAAGCCCTGGCTGGGATCATTTAGCTGGGGATTGGTCCTGCTTTGAGCAGGGGGTTGGACTAGATGACCTTCTGAGGTCCCTTCCAACCCTGATATTCTATGCTTCTATGATTCTATAAGAGGAAAGAGGTGCTCCCTGTTGCCTATCTAAACTCCCAGCGTTTCCTCCTGTGACTGTTCCTTAGATCTCCACTACCCACACAGAAGAAGGAAGTTGACATGGAACAGGTCTGGCAGTTGCTGCTGAATGCCGATAGGAAGGATTATGAGAAAATCTGTTTAAAGCGTGGGATTGTTGACTTCCGTGGGATGCCGAGGAAGCTTCAGCAGATGAAGAAGGACAGAGAGGACAAGCAACAACAGGTAAGACAAACCTTGAAAACCATTGGATTTCAATGAGACTTAAGCTCCTCAGGGCCTAAATCACTTTAGAAAATGGGATTTAAGCTCCTAAGTCACTTAGATGCTTTTGAACATTTTACCCAAGGGCAGCAAAACATTAGTGGCAATACAACAAAGAAGGCTCAATTCCAGCCTGACCTGTGTGTAACTCCTGTAATTTCAGGGGACTTCACTTTGCAAGGGATTGGTGGAATTGGTACCAGGGAGCCCATTTTTTAAAACCTGGGTGCTGAATTTTGTATTGGGTGTCTGTGATGGATATTTGTGCACCTAAGTGCTGATTTACACACTCAAATGTAGAATTAGGTCAACCCATAGCGGCAACCGTATTTGAAAATTGGACCAATGGTGTTTGTTTTGTGTATGAGTGACCACGAGGCTGCTGGGTACTATCCAGCTTGCCTAAAGCAGCAAAAAGTGGAGGGCTAGTGCTGTTCCTTTTGCTACACTGATACAGTGGTGGGTAGAGTAGGTTCCACCCCATTTTGACAATCTCATGGCAGATCTACCAAAGCCAGCTCTATCATATACCATGTGCTTGTGTCTGTCCTTCACAGTATATCTACAGTGTCACAAACCTCAAACACATCAAGGTCAATAAGGAGGGGAGTGCTACATTCCATCTAGAGATGGACCTGAAAAATCCTGAGAGCAGAATTTACCTGTACAAAGTAAGGTGGGAGATGGAGTGGCTAGATCAAGCCATGCTGAGATTACAGTGGTCACTTAGATCTGA